>NC_048572.1:36927821-37120321 GCF_013265735.2 Oncorhynchus mykiss
AGGAACACACCAGGCAGGTCCGAGATACTGTTGTGAAGAAGTTTAAAGCCGGATTTGGATACAAAACGATTTCCCAAGCTTTAAACATCCCAAAGAGCACTGTGCAAGCGATAATATTGAAATGGAAGGAGTATCAGACCACTGCAAATCTACCAAGACCTGGCCGTCCCTCTAAACTTTCAGCTCATACAAGGAGAAGACTGATCAGAGATGCAGCCAAGAGGCCCATGATCACTCTGGATGAACTGCAGAGATCTACAGCTGAGGTGGGAGACTCTGTCCATAGGACAACAATCAGTTGTATATTGCACAAATCTGGCCTTTATGGAAGAGTGGCAAGAACAAAGCCATTTCTTAAAGATATCCATAAAAAGTGTTGTTTAAAGTTTGCCACAAGCCACCTGGGAGACACACCAAACATGTGGAAGAAGGTGCTCTGGTCAGATGAAACCAAAATTGAACTTTTTGGCAACAATGCAAAACGTTATGTTTGGCGTAAAAGCAACACAGCTGAACACACCATCCCCACTGTCAAACATGGTGGTGGCAGCATCATGGTTTGGGCCTGCTTTTCTTCAGCAGGGACAGGGAAGATGGTTAAAATTGATGGGAAGATGGATGGAGCCAAATACAGGACCATTCTGGAAGAAAACCTGATGGAGCCTGCAAAAGACCTGAGACTGGGACGGAGATTTGTCTTCCAACAAGACAATGATCCAAAACATAAAGCAAAATCTACAATGGAATGGTTCAAAAATAAACATATCCAGGTGTTAGAATGGCCAAGTCAAAGTCCAGACCTGAATCCAATTGAGAATCTGTGGAAAGAACTGAAAACTGCTGTTCACAAAGGCTCTCCATCCAACCTCACTGAGCTCGAGCTGTTTTGCAAGGAGGAATGGGAAAAAATGTCAGTCTCTCGATGTGCAAAACTGATAGAGACATACCCCAAGCGACTTACAGCTGTAATCGCAGCAAAAGGTGGCGCTACAAAGTATTAACTTAAGGGGGCTGAATAATTTTGCACGCCCAATTTTTCAGTTTTTGATTTGTTAAAAAAGTTTGAAATATCCAATAAATGTCGTTCCACTTCATGATTGTGTCCCACTTGTTGTTGATTCTTTACAAAAAAATACAGTTTTATATCTTTATGTTTGAAGCCTGAAATGTGGCAAAAGGTCGCAAAGTTCAAGGGGGCCGAATACTTTCGCAAGGCACTGTATGTAGATATAATATGAATTGTAATTTGTGACATATGTAACGAATTTTCAAAACGTAAAATATGTTACAAATTTGCCAAATGTGCAATATGTTACGAATTTACATGTTATGTTATGAATTCTAGCTAGCTCGCTAATCTTAGCTAGGTGTTATGGCTAAGGTTAGGGTCAAGGTTTGGGGAAGGATTAGCTAAAAGGGTTATGGTTAGGTGACTGGTTAAGGGTTAGCTAACATGCTAAGTAGTTGTAAAGTAGCTAAAAAGTATTTGGAAGTTTGTAAATTAGGGGGACAATGTAAAGTTGTCCATGATGAGATTTGAACTCTCAACCTTAGGGTTGCTAAAGGTTTGCATTATACGCACAGCCATCCACCACGACCAACCATCCTCTTTGTTTTTTGCCTTATGTAGCCATATCAAACAAAACATATCATACAGTACTAAATGGAGAATCCCAGATAAATGTACAGAATAATACGAAATGCTCTGAGACCAGGTTGCAATAGCCAAAAAAAAAAAAAAGAAGTAGTTTAAGCTTATTAAGAAAGAAATGATCCATGTGGGCCAGGAAAACCAAAGGGCCAATAACCTATCCTCCTACTAGTCCTATCATAAAAGCTTTAAGACCAGTTAGTTATGTTCAGGCCTAAGAAGGTGTTGTCTTGAAGTTGACACTTTCAGAAATAAAAAAGAATAAAAGTTCATAGGCTATTCTCAATCACAGCTTTATGAAACAGATAATATTGCAATGAAACAGCAGGGAGCAGGTCTCGAACCCTCGACCTTCGAGCCCGAGGTCCGGCGTGCTATCGGCTGTGCCGCAAAAGCATGTTCGCGCGGCAGGGGTCGATTTCCGCGCTTATAAACCCAGGGTCGTTACAATATTATTTATTTACTGATGCAAATAAAGCAATTATTATTCAGTTCTGAAGACTGTAGACTGCTTCTATCCAGCTCATGCTTTATAACCCAACTCATTACGGTAAGACAGTTCCTCATCAGACTGTCACGGCTCCATCATGTGGGAGGGACACACACACAAATGTGTTCCATGCTGAAGCTCCTCCTCCAGAAAGGAATATAAGGAAATGTTTGCCTGCACTTAGCCTCTGCCCACGCTTTCAACAGCATCATCTTTCATCATGATTCATCCAGTTGTAGCATTCAATTTCGTGCTGTAGGTATGGTTGGCCATTAGGGGCCTATACCATCATATATCACAATGTTTTATGGGTACATAATCCCGATAGGACAAAGGTTGACATTGCCCAACTCGTGGGGCTGGGTGTGTGTACATGGGCCTGTGGATTGGGTTTGTGTGGGCCTGTGAGCTTTGCTTCCCTGGTTTGCACGTCTGTCTGTGCGTTAGCAAAGCGTGATGAAGTGCCGTGTGCTGAGACTGGAAGAGTACCATCTGGCCACGATGTCCATCATGATGTACAGCTAGCCACGTGGAACACCTCACTACACTTAGGGTAGGAGAGCACTTCTAAATGAGCTACCTTATTTATCCAAGCATGTTTTTTTTTTCTCTCAATTCATTTGTATGTATTTTCACTTTGTTTCCGGGCGCCAGGATCTGTTTATACAGATGTATCCTTGGCCGTTGACACCACAACACCTATTTCTGTTTTCAGGTGATGAATAGCATGTAAGGGCTCTCGCTGGGTCGTTTTGGTTTTAGTCAAAGCGAAAGCAGCGCTGCAATCAGGGTTTATTTGGGTCAGGGACTGACTAACACAGGCCATTCACTTTCATAGATTCATGAAGTAGGCCTAATTACCCACAACAGGAAAGATGGGACAATTTAACCTGCTTTGTAGAAGAGGTATTGGCTAGAGGTAACATTTATGCACAGATTTTTCTATATAATGTTCTTGGATGTTTTTATTTTCAGAATGATATTTGGTGTTTGTGAGGGTGTTATCAGGTTTAAAGCCAGGCCATGCTAAAATGTAAATTCCAGAGAAATCTCTTTCCCATGGTTGGTTGGATAACCGATTGATACATGCTGTGTATTTCAGGATCTAGAGCTCTAATGCCCTAGTTTCACAGGCTAATCCCTGTTCCCTGATTAATATGTTTAACCTCAGCACCACAATATGTGGGGCGGCAGGGTAGCGGTTAGTGGTTAGAGCGTTGGACTAGTAACCGGAAGGTTGCAAGTTCAAACCCCCGAGCTGACAAGGTACAAATCTGTTGTTCTGCCCCTGAACAGGCAGTTAACCCACTGTTCCTAGGCCGTCATTGAAAATAAGAATTTGTTCTTAACTGACTTAAAATAATATATAAAACTGGTTTTCTGTTCCATTGCAAAAGGTTTTCTGTTATTTAAAAAATAAAAAACTTTTCTATTGCATTTGTACTGGTTCTTAAGTTCTTAAGTCCTACTGGTTTTCTGTTCCATTCCTACTAGCTTTCTGTTCCATTTCTACTAGCTGTTCCATTTCTACTAGCGTCCTGTTCCATTTCTACTAGCCTCCTGTTCCATTTCTACTAGCTTCCTGTTCCATTTCCATTTCTAGTAGTTTTTCCCCTTGCTCTGCATGGGTAACGCTGCTTCGAAGGTGGCTGTTGTCGTTGTGTTCCTGGTTCGAGCCCAGGTAGGGGCGAGGAGAGGGACGGAAGCTATACTGTTACACTGGCAATACTAAAGTGCCTATAAGAACATCCACTAGTCAAAGGTATATGAAATAAAAATGGTATAGAGCGAAATAGTCCTCTTATATCTATAATAACTACAACCTAAAACTTCTTACTTGGGAATATTGAAGGCTCATGTTAAAAGGAACCACCAGCTTTCATATGTTCTCATTTTCTGAGCAAGGAACTTAAACGTTAGCTTTCTTACATGGCACATATTGCACTTTTACTTTCTTCTCCAACACTTTGTTTTTGCATTATTTAAACCAAATTGAACATGTTTCATTTATTTATTTGAGGCTAAATTGATTTTATTGATGTATTATATTAAGTTAAAATAAATGTTCATTTAGTATTGTTGTAATTGTCATTGTTACAAATAACAAAAATCGGCCGATTAATCAGTATCGGCTTTTTTGGTCCTCCAATAATCGGTATCTCTGACACCAGGGCGGCAGGGTAGCCTAGTGGTTAGAGAGTTGGACTAGTAACCGAAAGGTTGCAAGTTCAACCCCCCCGAGCTGACAAGGTACAAATCTGTCGTTCTGTCCCTGAACAGGCAACTGGCAACAGGCAACTAACTGCCTGTTCAGGGGCAGAACGACAGATTTGTACCTTGTCTGTTCCACTGTTCCACTGTTCCTAGGCCGTCATTGAAAATAAGAATTTGTTCTTAACTGACTTGCCTAGTTAAATAAAGGTAAAAAAAAAATATTTAAAAAAATCGCTGGTGAAAAATCCTAATCGGTCGACCTCTAGTTTAGCCCATGATGGGGTCCACATCAACAACAAACTAAGGAACTTGAAGCTCTCATCCTGCTCCATTACAGCCCGTTGATGAGAATGGGGGCGTGCTCGGTCCTCCCTGTAGTCCACAGTCATCTCCTTTGTCTTGATCACGTTGAGGGAGAGGTTGTTATCCTGGCACCACACGGCCAGGTCTCTGATCTCCTCCCTGTAGGCTGTCTCATCGTTGTCCGTGATCAGGCCTACCACTGTTGTGTCATCAGCAAACTTAATGATGGTTTTGGAGTCGTGCTTGGCCATGCAGTCATGGGTGACTGAGCACGCACCCCTGAGGGGCCCCCGTGCTGAGGATCAGCGTGGCAGATGTGTTGTTACCTACCCTTACCACCAACCTATTTTAAATTCAGGCTGTAACACCGCAAAACGTGTAAAAAGTCAAGTGGTGTGAATACTTTCTGAAGGAACTTTATATAGTCTTGCAGTATTGTCAGGTCACCTTTTTAAAAAAATATATTTTATATCTTAACGGAACATCCTGGTTTATATAAAGGTGATATTTAATATAGACTAACCAGTAAAAGCAACATGAATAGAATGCCATACCTTGTACACATGAAAAATGTTTGTCCTCCTCACACAGTGGCAGAGAAGTGCTAACTCCCCTTGTATATCATTGATTGGCGGCAGGGCAGGTTGGGTACTTCAGTGCTGTGAGCAGCAGACCCCCCCTCCTGGTTGTGATGCAACATGCTATCTACAACACAGCAGGAGGCTACTGCCTCGCTCTGACACCGCTCGTCAACAAGGAGAGACAGTTCACAATAACCCATTCATTCTCTACCGTAATTACTCTGTGGCCATGTTAAGATGTCCACAGTAGTAGGCCTAACATAGGCTACCTCCCTGGAATAAACTATTGTTTGAAAAGCACGAGAACTTGTAGTGTTAGCAACACTGAACATAACACAGCAAACAGGGTTCGAATCCACACTATCGTAGTAGAGACATGGACAGGGCGATTTGGAAGGCAGAAAAGGTAATGCCGTCATATGATATGGGACATATTTAAATGGGGGAGTGAGTCCGCAAATTCTCACAGTATCTTGTGGAAACTTGAGACAGGTATATTTTCAGAACATGGACCAGGTTAAATGCATAGTTAAATGCCAAAAATAATAAATTAGCAATGTCACCAAGCAAAAACAAACCAAACAGCCAGTACAAATGTCAAAATATGTAATTGACTTACGTGGTTTTGCAGTTTGCAGTACCCCACAACTAAAAACAGCTGTCATTGTCATTAGCTAGCTAGTTGCGTTGTTAGCGATTTTTAGCTTGTGAATCATGTTGGCTATCTAGCTAAGTAACCTCCAGCAAACTCTTAGTCCAATGCCTGAGACTGATGAGACTTGTTGGCTAGGGAGATTAAATAGTCTACTTAGGCCTGCTCGCTAGCCATCTAGATACCTTTAGCTTACTAATTTACTAGCTAGTGTCACTAATGAGCTAGTTAGCTAATAATGACAATATGACCTGTTGCGTCTCGTTGTGTAGTGTGGAAAAAGCACACACACACACACACACACACACACACACACATATATATATATATATATATATTTACATTTGTACTGCCAATTGTTGTTTTGTTTGTTTGTTTTTGCTTAGTGACATTGCAACTTTCTTATTTTTGTTATTTAACTATTCAGTTAACCCAGTCCAGGAGATACTGAGAGAATTTGCGGACTTGCGGATAGGGAGCCTCAGAAGAAAAAATCTGGTCATGGATCAAGAGCCACTCCCTTTTCAATACGGTACTAGTATCTGAAAGTAAATTGAAAACAGTACTCTGTATCACCTTTGAGTTGAACACATCAGGGTTCCTTCTATTCTCTAGCATCTCCTTGCACAGACATATCCTTGACTGTGGCTGGCAGGTGTATTTTATAATATAAACCCTGCCCGTGTCTCAATACCGATGTAGGAAAAACACAGAATAGATCCGGCCAATAAGAAGATATGAATGATGAAATCACAGCATCTTTATTGAGGATGCGGCGAGAGCAAAGAGAGATTTAAACATTTTTTTGAAAAATGTGATAACCTTGCTGCTAGGTTGCAGTGAAATGTACTGAAAGTGAGATGATTAAAGTTTAAAGAGACTCCCACCAGGGAAACTGAAAAGAAAGGAAAAAAGAGAGAGAGAGACAGGAATGGCGGGTGAGACTAGCTTCTGAATTAGACTCAGATAAAAAAAGGAAATCCACTACAATAGTTCCTTCAAATGATGGAAGATCTAGCACAGATAAGATGAAGCTTTTCATTTCTAAAGCACACAGGCTCACCATGAGGTGGTTAAATAGAAACCAGCTTCCCTATGGAAACTGCCACGAGCTGAACAGCCATTCAACTGAGGAAGATATATTGATTCATGACTTGCATAAATATTATTATACAGCTCTTGCCTCTCTCACATGCAGCTTTGATAACTTGTATCTTTAATATCACACTGCTTTCTTGTTGGGTTGAATGTTTGAATAGTAATTAGTGTGTCTTATTCTGATTCACTGTTGATTTATCGTTGTGGAAGACTACTATTTCTCTTGACCTGGACAAACAAATTCCTTTTATTTGTCCTTGGTTTTTTAAAATTGAAGATATTTGTGTTTCTATTAGGGAAACCTGTCTCTCATTATGGCTGAATGTGATATCCACCTGGCTAGAACCCAAATGGTAAAGTGTTGTATTCACATATGCTTATATGGAAATATTTATGGTGGATTCATTTCTTATCTGGAGCAAAGCTTTTCCTGTCCTGAAGTATACTGTAGCGGTAAACACAAACTAGCTGAATCGACGCATGTTGAAAGCATGATGCATCGTGGACGTCTGTATTTGACGAAACCGTTAAATGTACAGAGTGCGAATAGGCTATAGTCTTCGTATTCGTGTTGCTGTTGATGCTTATCTTATTAAAGGTTCTATTACGGTCACAGTTTGATTTGGCAATTGAAGTTCTCACCCTTTTCATACCAGTAAATTATCTTGAATTGAATTGATAGTAATGTACTTCACAGGGCACAGCATGGCCATTTCTGGAGTAAATTTACAGCCTCTTATTCTATAAATATTAATGGTTGGAGAGGAATCCTATTCCCCCCGTTTTAACGGCGTAGCCTTGAAGCTTAATTTACTATTCATATGTTGATTACGTTAAACCTAAAAGTATTTTTGACAGTCGGAGTCTTGGCTCCCCCTGTGTTTCCCCTCCGTCTTTCTTACCTCTACCTCACTTTTCTCTCGCAGTTTTACATTTCAATGTCTACACGAACGGTGGCAAAATCCACAGACGTGGAGAAGCTCCTCACCAAAGCTTTGTTTGTGGGACATGCATTATCCATGAATTGCATGATAGGCCGATGGATCTCCCACTGTTGTGGAGCGGAGCAGAACACTTCGCTCTCTTTATGCTGTCCGGCTGATCAATGCGTGTCAGTCTGAATGAAGACAACCTTCAGAGTACAGAATACTCCGGGATCTCGATTCCAGTCCCCAGAGAAATAGCTTGGCAACACACTCATATTAAACTTTTTTTTTTTTCTTCAATCTATCCTTTATATAAGAACTAGCTTTTTGGAGCAATCATTTTTATCTGCACGTTAGACCACCATTGTATGGCATTAAAACTTATAGAATTACGTCTGACGTGTCAATGAATTTGAGTTGTTGGCTATCGTAAACCATATTTTCTCCTGCCGGTTATGTATCTTTTTTTGGTTCTTGGGGGTAACTTGCTTATGAATATGATGAGGATTAGCCTGACTGTAACATTTCCCCAAATATTTCCTCTCAATTTGCCATGCAGTAGAGCCGCCATAATCTTTCAGAAACACACATAAATGCATGTCTTATCCTCTGATATCCTCTCCCAGGCATCCAGAGCAGGACAATAAGAGCTCTGGGATCGCCAGGATCTTTAGTTGATTGAATTGAGATGTTGGTTAGGATGACACATGGAAAGAGTTGAGTGTTGAGGAGGACCAGTGATCGCCGTGTTTACTCTGGTCGATAGCCACAGGGTGTTAAAATGTGGAGCCCTCCATTTGCTGCAGCATGTGGACAGCATTAAGATTCTCCATTCAAACCAGACCGTCCATGATGACTAGATCTGTATGGAACATGGTTCCTTATTAGCAATTAGTAACCTGAAACAGCCACAAACTGAACACTCCCATGAAACGCACAGGCCTGTATCAGAACTCTCCCATTCCATACTTTGCTATGCTGATCATTGCATACACCATATAGCCCGGGGGCCTTAGAAATGTCTCCCTAAGAACTCTAAAGGTGTATTTTCTAAAGCTGCCACTTTAACCTTGTCGTTCTAGTATTGTTGTTTCATACAGTGCCTTGCGAAAGTATTCGGCCCCCTTGAACTTTGCGACCTTTTGCCACATTTCAGGCTTCAAACATAAAGATATAAAACTGTCTTTTTTTTGTGAAGAATCAACAACAAGTGGGACACAATCATGAAGTGGAACAACATTTATTGGATATTTCAAACTTTTTTAACAAATCAAAAACTGAAAAATTGGGCGTGCAAAATTATTCAGCCCCCTTAAGTTAATACTTTGTAGCGCCACCTTTTGCTGCGATTACAGCTGTAAGTCGCTTGGGGTATGTCTCTATCAGTTTTGCACATCGAGAGACTGAAATTTTTTCCCATTCCTCCTTGCAAAACAGCTCGAGCTCAGTGAGGTTGTATGGAGAGCATTTGTGAACAGCAGTTTTCAGTTCTTTCCACAGATTCTCAATTAGATTCAGGTCTGGACTTTGACTTGGCCATTCTAACACCTGGATATGTTTATTTTTGAACCATTCCATTGTAGATTTTGCTTTATGTTTTGGATCATTGTCTTGTTGGAAGACAAATCTCCGTCCCAGTCTCAGGTCTTTTGCAGACTCCATCAGGTTTTCTTCCAGAATGGTCCTGTATTTGGCTCCATCCATCTTCCCATCAATTTGAACCATCTTCCCTGTCCCTGCTGAAGAAAAGCAGGCCCAAACCATGATGCTGCCACCACCATGTTTGACAGTGGGGGTGGTGTGTTCAGCTGTGTTGCTTTTACGCCAAACATAACGTTTTGCATTGTTGCCAAAAAGTTCAATTTTGGTTTCATCTGACCAGAGCACCTTCTTCCACGTTTGGTGTGTCTCCCAGGTGGCTTGTGGAAAACTTTAACCGACACTTTTTATGGATATCTTTAAGAAATGGCTTTCTTCTTGCCACTCTTCCATAAAGGCCAGATTTGTGCAATATACGACTGATTGTTGTCCTATGGACAGAGTCTCCCACCTCAGCTGTAGATCTCTGCAGTTCATCCAGAGTGATCATGGGCCTCTTGGCTGCATCTCTGATCAGTCTTCTCCTTGTATGAGCTGAAAGTTTAGAGGGACGGCCAGGTCTTGGTAGATTTGCAGTGGTCTGATACTCCTTCCATTTCAATATTATCGCTTGCACAGTGCTCCTTGGGATGTTTAAAGCTTGGGAAATCTTTTTGTATCCAAATCCGGCTTTAAACTTCTTCACAACAGTATCTCGGACCTGCCTGGTGTGTTCCTTGTTCTTCATGATGCTCTCTGCGCTTTTAACGGACTTCTGAGACTATCACAGTGCAGGTGCATTTATACGGAGACTTGATTACACACAGGTGGATTGTATTTATCATCATTAGTCATTTAGGTCAACATTGGATCATTCAGAGATCCTCACTGAACTTATGGAGAGAGTTTGCTGCACTGAAAGTAAAGGGGCTGAATAATTTTGCACGCCCAATTTTTCAGTTTTTGATTTGTTAAAAAAGTTTGAAATATCCAATAAATGTCGTTCCACTTCATGATTGTGTCCCACTTGTTGTTGATTCTTCACAAAAAAATACAGTTTTATATCTTTATGTTTGAAGCCTGAAATGTGGCAAAAGGTCGCAAAGTTCAAGGGGGCCGAATACTTTCGCAAGGCACTGTATATACACTACCGTTCAAAAGATTGGGGTCACTTAATCTTTTATTTTTATTGGCCAGTCTGATATATCGCCTCTTCCCTGTTGACTGGTTGAGACTGGTGTTTTGCGGGTACTATTGTGGGATTCTGTAATGAAACTGCCAGTTGAGGACTTGTGAGGCGTCTGTTTCTCAAACTAGACACTCTAATGTACTTGTCCTCTTGCTCAGTTGTGCCCTGGGGCCTCCCACTCCTCTTTCTATTCAGGTTAGAGACAGTTTGCGCTGTTCTGTGAAGGGAGTAATACAGATCGTTGTACGAGATCTTCAGTTTCTTGGCAATTTCTCGCATGGAATAGCCTTAATTTCTCAGAACAAGAATAGACTGACGAGTTTCAGAAGAACGTTATTTGTTTCTGGCCATTTTTAGCCTGTAATCAAACTCACAAATGCTGATGCTCCAGATACTCAACTGGTCTAAAGAAGGGCAGTTGTATTGCTTCTCTAATCAGCACAACTGTTTTCAGCTGTGCTAACATAATTGCAAAAAGGTTTTCTAATGATCAATTAGCCTTTTAAAATGATGAACTTGGATTAGCTAACACAACGTGCCATTGGAACACAGGAGTGATGGTTGTTGATAATGGGCCTCTGTATGCCTATGTAGATATTCCATAAAAAATATGCAGTTTCCATCAATTTGATGTTATTTTAATGGCAAAAATGTGCTTTTCTTTCAAAAACAAGGACATTTCTAAGTGACCCCAAACTTTGAATTGTACTATTTGATAATTATTTTTGATTTATAAATTGGTGTACAATTCAGTCTGACTGCGAGAAACCATTAAAACGTGCTACTACTACTTAAAGATCACACCTCGGACACACAGTGCTGCCCACCCTGTCAGATGAAAACTACAGAAGTTAAGATTGAATAATGTTTGATTAGAAGAAGTTACAGTACAATAAATAAATGATTCTACTCAAATCATGACAATTACCGATTGATTTTGGGCATTTATTTTATGTGGGTTTAATCCAACTTGCTGACCTTGCAAAATGGAAACAGGTTCTGAAAAAGGGGAGGAAATGCTTGGATTGAAAACAGTGCTAGGTTAAGGTCACGATGAAGACATCTGCCATCTTGGTCTCTCCAGTCAATCTCCTCATGATAGAGGTCTCCATGGCCTTTGTTCAACCAAATCCAAATCCTTCTCCCTTGATGCACGATGTTACTGTATTCCAGTCTGGAAATATGGTCTTCTCCTAGCTGCCCTTCTGTACCAAAGACAAACGTTTGTTTGTCTGTCTTTCTGTCTCTGTCTTTCCATCTCTCCCCTGTCTGCGTCTAGCCGCCTGTCTACTCTGCTCCATCCGCCCCAGCCAAGTCCTCCTCTCCGCTGTCTATGTTTAGATTCCTGCAGTAAACAGTTTGATTTTAATCCGTTCCGAAAACAGAAGCAGAGAAACCTCTATGTTCTCTTTCTATAACAGGAAACGATTTTCTCCTCAAATAAAACCCAGTCAGGGTTCTGGCGGTGTGGTTGGTCTGGCTTCTGTAGCCTTTGCTAAGGGCTGTGTTATGGTGTTGGCAGGGAGGGGAGAGGAAAGAGGGGGAGATGAAGATGGCAGACCAGGAGAGAAGGCGAAAGGAGGGCAGATGATGAGAGAAGAAAAAGGAGAGGAGAAAGACGGGGAGGGGAGGTTTAGTGGCCGGCTCTAATAACCAGTCATATGATATCACATTGAAATCTCTATTATGAGAAATAATAGAGCATGTTTTCGATGATCACAATTACTGGCCATTTTTTAGTCTGTGGCACTGAAAGGCGCAATGCGTTTTCTGTCTGGTATCGAAAGGGCAGACAAAATGTTGTAATTCAATATTGTACATGGGCTCTCCCTGTACAATAGAAGGACCTTTGTTGCTGTGGGCTCTGGCTGAATGGAGACCAACACAGATGATAATATGTCGTCACTGGATAAACAAAAGGGGTATTTACAATGCAAAGTCAGCATCAGACAAGTGTTGTCTCTTTTGCTCGCTTGCTTTCTCTCTGTCTCTCTTGCTTGAACTCTCTTTTGTTTCTCTCTCTTTTGCATTTCAATCACATGGCCTGTAGATTGTGTGTTGAAAGAAGGACTTGAGAGGTCCTGTGTGTGTGTGTGTGTGTGTGTGTGTGTGTACATGTTTTACTACACTTGTCAGTCCTCACAGGAATAGTAAACCAACAAAAAATACTAGAAGTGAGGACATTTTGCCGGTCAATATTTTAGGCTTAGTGGTTAAGGTTAGGAGATAGGGTTAGGGGTTAGGGGGAAAACTGATTTTGAATGGGAGTCAATTGTTGGTTCTTTAAAAAAAAGTCCTCACAAGTATAGTAAGACATAGCTGTGTGTGTTTACTCCCCTCTGTCACTATAAGGGTACAGCTGACAGTCCTTTCCTTTACTGTAATGCAATGATAGAAACCACTTCTCTTATTCCCCTGTTCCCCTATCTCTCTGTTTCTATCTCTCCTCTACTTTCTTTCCCTCCTCTACACTTCAAACATTTTTCCGATCATAGTGTGGATCCTTGTTTCTGTGTCATCTTCATAGCATCCCTGTTTATGTGTGTGTGCGGCGTGTGTGAAATTGGATTGCTGATCTGTTGGTGCTGAGTGGCAGAGATGTAATATGAGATAGCGCGGGGGTGGGCGAAGCTGTGACGGCGGAAAGACAGCCGGGATGTAGGACGCTCTCTCACTGGGGGATCACAGACGACATCACTTGAGTTCCTCTAGTCGTTTCCTCAGACTGGGAACAAACACATTGGGCTCAAATCTCAAATAAGTATCGACAAATTGTTACGGCAATTCTCAAACATTGAAAAATAAAGGTGTCCTGGTCTTTCCTGTATACGTCAGTGCTCTGCTTATAACCAGATCATACACACACACACACACACACACACACACACACACACACACTATTCCCTATGTAGTGAACTATTTTTGATAAAAGCCCATATAGGCTGCTAGGACTATTTGGAATATTGTGTAATTGGAGACCTAGACCTTGTCAATACTATACGGCCTTGCCATCCCCTCACCACTTCCTCACCATCATAGGTTCAGGGGTCAGGGTCAGAAGTGAGAGCCTCTAGTCTAAATATGACCCTTTGACCCCTCAACTTGACCCGCTGCCCTTTGCAGATCAGTGGCTTCTGCCATCACACACCATTGATGAAGCAGGAATTACAACATGTGGCTTGTGTGGGTGATTACATACAGTACCAGTCAAAAGTTTGGACTCACCTACTCATTCAAGGGTTTTTCTTAATTTTTACTATTTTCTCCATTTTATAGTAATAGTGAAGACATTACTATGAAATAACACATATGTAATCATGTAGTAACCAAAGAAGTGTTAAACAAATCAACATTTTATATTTGAGATTCTTCAAAGTAACCACCCTTTGCCTTGATGACAGCTTTTCACACTCTTGGCATTCTCTCAACCATCTTCATGAGGTATGCTTTTCCAACAATCTTGAAGCAGTTCCCACATATGCTGAGCACTTGCTGGCAGCTTTTCCTTCACCCTGTGGGTCCAACTCATCCCAAACCATCTCAATTGGGTTTAGGTCGGGTGATTGTGGAGACTAAGTCATCTGATGCAGCAAACCAGATGGGATGGCGTATCACTGCAGAATGCTGTGTGTGCCTTAAATTCTAAATAAATCACTGACAGTGTTACCAGCAAAGCACCCCCACACTATCACACCTCCTCCTCCATGCTTCACGGTGGGAACCACACATGCGGAGATCATTCGTTTACCTACTCTGCGTCAAATTTGGATTCATCAGACCAAAGGACAGATTTCCACCGGTCTAATGTCCATTGCTCGTGTTTCTTGGCCCAAGCAAGACTCTTCTTATTATTGGTGTCCTTTAGTAGTTGTTTCTTTGCAGCAATTCGACCATGAAGGCCTGATTCACGCAGTCTCCTCTGAACAGTTGATGTGTTTGTTACTTGAAGTCTGAAGTCTTTATTTGGACTGCAATCTGAGACTGGTAACTGTAATGAACTTATCCTCTGCAGCAGAGGTAACTGGGTCTTCCTTTCCTATGGTGGTCCTCATGAGAGCCAGTTTCATCATAGCGCTTGATGGTTTTTGCGATTGCACTTGAAGAAACTTTTAAAGTTCTTGAAATTTTCCGGATTGACTGACCTTCATGTCTTAAAGTAGTGATGGACTGTCATTTCTCTTTGCTTATTTGAGCTGTTCTTGCCATAATATAGACTTAGCCCTATTTGGTAAAATACCATCTTCTGTATACCACCCCTTCCTTGTCACAACACAACTGATTGGCTCAAATGCATTAAGAAGGAAAGAAATTCCACAAATTAACTTTTAACAAGACACACCTGTTAATTGAAATGCATTCCAGGTGACTACCTCCATGAAGCTGGTTTAGAGAATGTGAAAAGCTGTCATCAAGGTAAAGGGAGGCTTTTTTTGAAGAATCTCAAATATAAAATGTTAATTTGTGTAACACATTTTTGGTTACTACATGATTCCATATGTGTTATTTTATAGTTTTGATGTCTTCACTATTATTCTACAATGTAGAAAATAGTAAAAATAAAGAAAAACCCTTGAATGAGTAGGTGAGTCCAAACTTTTGGCTGGTATTGTAAATCCGGTTCAAGAGCATAGGCCTATTGAATGCCTTATGTCTGTCTTGAAAAATATGTTATCTTAATTGGGACTTTGAAAAAGGGTTTGTCAAAGTCATTGTTCCTTTTGTTCTTTATTCTTTCTGGTCTAGTCAGCGTTTCTGTCTCTAGTTGTTGGTGACAGAACTCAGCTTAACTCAGCAGTCTATTCTGTCTTTGTGAAACCAAAGACACTTGCCCTTTAACCACAGATCCAGAATCTGATTTATTCCCCTAATCATAACGTTAACCCAGGGTTTCCCAAACTCTGTCCTTTTTTTTGCCCTAGCACTACATCGCTGAGTCAAATAATCAACTAATCATCAAGCTTTGATCATTTGAATCAGCTGTGTAGTGTTAGGTCACAAACCAAAACTTGCACACCTTGGGTCCTGAGGACCGAGTTTGGGAAACGCTGCCTTAACCGTTATATACTAAGTTAGCCACATATCTAGGATCAGATTACTCTTGCTCGAATCCTAGCTGTAACTATTAGGAGGATCAAGAAATATCGGATCCTGAACCAGTGGGGGCACTTATCCTGTTACTCCATAATTATTAAGTAGGGAAAGGAGAGCAAGTTATTCTTACACTCTGTCTACCTTAATTTTATCTTCTGAAATGAGAATAAAATGTTCTCAAGTTTCTGTCAAAAGCACTATGTAAGACACATTTGATTGATTCTCTTGTAATTATTGGAAGCCAGTTCTACTCTGCAGTCGGTTCGATCTTGGTATAACCACTGTAACCACACTCTGTTCCTCTCTCAACCATCCGTCTATCTCGACTGCCATTCATTCATCTATGTAATTGAGCGCATCAGCAAATGAGCGGCTCAGCTCTCGGGCCCTTCAAGGCCCCACATTTAGCCCTGCTATCCCCCTTCAAGTGTAAAATGAACTCCCGCGGCGCCGAGCTCAGTCCAGCTGACTGCATGTAATTTGGTTTCTCAGGCTGGGAAAGCTCTCTGCTCTCTTATCTGTCACCCCTCTCCACCTCCATCTCTCTCTCTCCCTCTCTCTTGCCCTCTTTGTCACCCCCTTCCACCCTCCTCCGCTAGCTTCCCTCCCTCTTTGTCTCGCCTATTCCATGGGGGCAGACTAGAGAACGGTGGCATTTAGAAAGGTATGTGTGGAAAGGGTTGACATTGAGCCCCTCCTTTTCTTTAAAGGCATAGTTCACCCAAATTACAAAATGACACGTTGGTTTCCTTACCCTGTAAGCAGCGTATGAAGGAAATCCATGCTTTGGTTTAGTTTCCCTGGCACTGTTTCCACATGCTAATGTTTTTGCCTTTTTGTGGCACAAATCCCATTCAAGTCATGAGATTGACATTATAATTTTTTTTCAAAACATCTATAAGTGACTTGTTGCGCTTCACAGTCAATTTGAGATACTTTCGGATGATTTGGACATGTTGCGCGAAACATGCTAATATCAGTCCCAAACGATAGCATGGTGGAAACGGTACCAGGGGAAACTAAACCAAAGTATGGATTGATGTCAAACAGGTTAAGGAAACCAATATGTCATTTTGTCATTTGGGTGAACTATCCCTTTAAGTTTAAGTCTGACCAAAATCTGATGGTGAATACATAGATTTAAAAACATCAGTCACGTTGCTCGAAAATAGCATTTAGATACCATTTCACAGAACTCCGATTTGACTAGGCTGAATAGTCTGAAGTTAGCACTGGTACGATTGATCATGGTAGTGTCTACCCCATGTTTCAAAACGTCTCACACTTTTGACATGGTGCCCTATGGGTTCTCGGAGCATCTGTTTTACACAACAATTGGGCTAATTTGTTTTGCTGTTGGCTTTTATGTTTCCTCAGCTAGATTTGTGTGAATGATTATGCCAACTAAACAAGCAATTATAGAGCCTGAGTCACTGTGGATGCTTTAGGGTGACTCCTGGCAACAAGACCAAAAACAACTGACCCTTTCATTTTCCTGGAAAAAGGGGGGAGGGTGAGTGAAATAGCCTGCACTCTCTTTCGTAGTATATAACCGCCAAGGCCTCGCGTTCCTTTGAAACATTTTCAGTGGACTTGGCCGCGTTTCCGAGCGAGCGCACAACACCGGCGTCACCCAAAGCTTCAGAGAAGTTTCTTTGTGAAAATTCCAGGTGACAGAATCGATATCCAATTGCCTGTGTGCTCTTTTCTCCCCCTGAGCTTGGTATCTGAAATCGCTCAAGTTTGACTTCAAAATTGGACACCTGTCCATGTCCTGAGGACGTCGAGAAATGCCTTCAAAACTGTGGTATTACTATCAAGTAGGCTTGGGTTTTGCTAAGGTGTTGTGGACAGCAGTGGTGGATGGATGTTATGCTATTACTCTGGATCTGAAGGTCGCATGTTCAATCCCAGTGGTGGACACTCGTTATTTTGTTGTTGTTGTTTTAACCCTATCCCAAACCTTAACCGTTAACTTAACCATTCAGAATGAATGCCTAAACGTAATGTTTTAACCCTATTCAATACCTTAACCCTAAAGTTTGACATTTTACGTTTGGAGAAACGTGGATAAACATCAGAATCTGAAATCAAATTGGTAAAACCGGAAGATTTTGTTGATCTGCTATCAAATCGAAGTGTATTGGTTGTTTAGCAGATTAGCAGTTTAGATTAACAGTTTAGCAGATGTTGTAGCAGGTGCAGCGAAATGCTTACAGTATGTTACTAGCTCCTAACGATGCAGTGAAATGTCAATTACATTTTTTTAATTGTTATTTTTTTAATGTATCTTGAAATGTCGGAACGAATCCAATTAACCCAAATAGCACTTCAACGGTAATCCAAATGCAATCTTCCTGTGACACCAGATGCTGTAGATGTGGAGTGCAAGCAGGCAGTGTTCCCCCGATCATGCATTGAGCTGATCGCGCCATCCTCTGGAGAGCCCTGCGGTTGCAGGCGGTGCAGTTGCCGTTCCAGGTGGTGATACAGCCCGACAGAATGCTCTCGATGGTGCATATGTAGATGTTTGTGAGGGTCTTAGAGACCAAGCCAAATTTCTTCAGCCTCCTGAGGTTGAAAAGGCACTGTTGCACCTTCTTCACCACGCTGTCGGTGTGAGGGGACCATATCAGTTCTTCAGTGATGTGCACACACAGGAACTTGAAGCTTTTGACCATATCGATGTGGATGGGGGCGTGCTCTCTCTGCTGTCTCCTGTAGTCCACGATCAGCTCCTTAGTTTTGTTGATGTTGAGGGAAAGGTTATTTTCCTGGCACCACCTCCTTTCTTTAGGCTGACTCGTCGTTGTTGGTAATCAGGCCTAACATTGTTGTGTTGTCAGCAAACTTGATGATTGGGTGAACAGGGAGTACAGGATGGGGCTGAGCATGCACCTCTATGGGCCCCATGTGTTGAGTATCATAGTGGCAGAAGTATTGTTGCCTACCTTCACCACCTGGCGTTGGCCCGTCAGGAAGTCTAGGACCCAGTGGACTGGGTGCTGTGTTTGATCAGCTTGGACCAGTGCTCTCCCATGTGGAACAGAACATTTGACACACAGCACATGGAATTCGCGGAACATGGCATACAGAACATGTTGCAACAGAGCAGTAGAACAGCAGCTGCTCTGAGATGAACCAGTGTTAGGGCTGTGGAATGATGGATGTGATATTGGTGTTTATTACAATGACATAATTAAAACCGCGTTAAGGAAACACCTGCATGGTTAGCTGTATGTGGTATGTGGGTAACCATAGATTCATGGTAATGGGGGACTGGTTTATAATCCCCATGATGGATGGAATAGATTGGACACTTATGTTACGCTTTGTTGGGATTAGACTTTCTCCTGTTATTTGATTTACAGCGGGTTGCAAATAATTGGGCTGTTAATTTGTTTAAATTCCCATATGTGGTTACACTGTCTGCTACTGCCCTCTGGAATGGGATTATGGTGAATGTAGTGTTTCAATGTAGAACTACTATTACAGAAGGTTATGTAGAGTTGGAGCTCCTAACCTATTCATGGTGATGGGAAATAAAGTTTTCATGGCACAAGGTGTTGGACATTTCCTGTGAGTTTAGACAATAGTTATTTTTTGTTCTTTCTCTATCCCTTTCTACCTATTTTTGTTATTTTCCCTCTCTCTCTGTCTCTCTTTCCACTGTGGGTCTGCTCTACCTGTACATTGTGCTCAGGGGAATATCTCAGCCCGCCTGTCATTTGAATAATACGCACATAAATAAATAATATATGTTTAAATGTAAATTCTAATGGGGACGTTGGGGGTGACTCAATCATCCTGCGCTTTACAGTTTGACCTTAACTCTGGCTAACAAATGGCTGAGCGCTAGATGTTTCTCATTATGAGCTCTACAGTAGCACCACGAACCAACCGCCATACGGCCCAGCTCAGCCCAGCACCCCACAGCCTAAACCGCTGTATACACTCCAGAAATAAGTGTTTCTGTTGCACGTTAACATACTGTATATTAATAATAATGGGACCCTTTATTTTCATGTTTCAGTTTGATATACACTGAGGGAACAAAACATTAGGAACACCTGCTCTTTCCATGACATAGGCTGACCAGGTGGATACAGGTGAAAGCTATGATCCCTTATTGATGTCACCAGTGTAGATGAAGGGGAGGAGACGGGTTAAATAAGGATTTTTAAGCCTTGAGATAATTGAGACCTGGATTGTGTGTGCCATTCAGAGAGTGAATGGACAAGACAAAAGAGTTCTACTGAACAAAAATATAAACTCAACATGTAAAGTGTTGGTTTCATGAGCTGAAATAAAAGACCACCGAAATGTCCCAAACACACGAAAAGCTTATTCCTCTCAAATGTTGTGCATACATTTCTTTACATCCCTGTTAGTGAGCATGTCTGCTTTGCCAAGATAATCCATCCCCCTGACAGGTGTGGCCTATCAAGAAGCTGATTAAACAGCATGATCATTACACAGGTGCACCTTGTGCTGGCGACAATAAAGGTCACTCTAAAATGTGAGTTCCTTTAAATTTTATTTCAGCTCAGGAAAAATGGGACCAACACTTTACATGTTGTGTTTATATTTATATGTATACGCATTCAAACCCCTGAGTCAATACATGTTAGAATCACCTTTGGCAGCAATTACATCTGTAAGTCTTTCTGGGTAAGTCTCTAAGAGCTTTGCACACCTGCATTGTTCAATATTTGCACATTATTCTTAAAAAAATATTTAAGCTCTGTCAATTTGGTTGTTGATCAGTCTTGGCATTTAAGTCAAAACTGTAACTAGGCCACACAGGAACTTTCAATGTCATCTTGGTCAGCAACTCCAGTGAATATTTGGCCTTGTGTTTCAGGTTATGCGTGTTTTGGAATATTATTTTCTGTACAGACTTCCTTCTTTTCACTCTGTCTTTTAGGTTAGTATTGTGGAGTAACTACAATGTTGTTGATCCATCCTCAGTTTTCTACTTTTTAAAAGTCACCATGGTGAAACCCCTGAACGGTTTCCTTCCTCTCCGGCAACTGAGGTAGGAAGGACGCCTGTATATCTTTGTAGTGATTGTGTGTATTGATACACCATCCAAAGTGTAATTAATAACGTCACCATGCTCAAACGGATATTCAATGTCTGCTTTTTCCCCCAAACTATATACAGTGCCTATATACAGTGCCTATATACAGTGCCTTGTGAAAGTATTCCCTATTCCCTACCCCCTTGAACTTTGCGACCTTTTGCCACATTTCAGGCTTCAAACATAAAGATATAAAACTGTATTTTTTTGTGAAGAATCAACAACAAGTGGGACACAATCATGAAGTGGAACGACATTTATTGGATATTTCAAACTTTTTTAACAAATCAAAAACTGAAAAATTGGGCGTGCTAAATTATTCAGCCCCTTTACTTTCAGTGCAGCAAACTCTCTCCAGAAGTTCAGTGAGGATCTCTGAATGATCCAATGTTGACCTAAATGACTAATGATGATAAATACAATCCACCTGTGTGTAATCAAGTCTCCGTATAAATGCACCTGCACTGTGATAGTCTCAGAGGTCTGTTAAAAGCGCAGAGAGCATCATGAAGAACAAGGAACACACCAGGCAGGTCCGAGATACTGTTGTGAAGAAGTTTAAAGCCGGATTTGAATACAAAAAGATTTCCCAAGCTTTAAACATCCCAAGGAGCACTGTGCAAGCGATAATATTGAAATGGAAGGAGTATCAGACCACTGCAAATCTACCAAGACCTGGCCGTCCCTCTAAACTTTCAGCTCATACAAGGAGAAGACTGATCAGAGATGCAGCCAAGAGGCCCATGATCACTCTGGATGAACTGCAGAGATCTACAGCTGAGGTGGGAGACTCTGTCCATAGGACAACAATCAGTCGTATATTGCACAAATCTGGCCTTTATGGAAGAGTGGCAAGAAGAAAGCCATTTCTTAAAGATATCCATAAAAAGTGTCGTTTAAAGTTTGCCACAAGCCACCTGGGAGACACACCAAACATGTGGAAGAAGGTGCTCTGGTCAGATAAAACCAAAATTGAACTTTTTGGCAACAATGCAAAACGTTATGTTTGGCGTAAAAGCAACACAGCTGAACACACCATCCCCACTGTCAAACATGGTGGTGGCAGCATCATGGTTTGGGCCTGCTTTTCTTCAGCAGGGACAGGGAAGATGGTTCAAATTGATGGGAAGATGGATGGAGCCAAATACAGGACCATTCTGGAAGAAAACCTGATGGAGTCTGCAAAAGACCTGAGACTGGGACGGAGATTTGTCTTCCAACAAGACAATGATCCAAAACATAAAGCAAAATCTACAATGGAATGGTTCAAAAATAAACATATCCAGGTGTTAGAATTGCCAAGTCAAAGTCCAGACCTGAATCCAATCGAGAATCTGTGGAAAGAACTGAAAACCGCTGTTCACAAATGCTCTCCATCCAACCTCACTGAGCTCGAGCTGTTTTGCAAGGAGGAATGGGAAAAAAAATTCAGTCTCTCGATGTGCAAAACTGATAGAGACATACCCCAAGCGACTTACAGCTGTAATTGCAGCAAAAGGTGGCGCTACATAGTATTAACTTAAGGGGGCTGAATAATTTTACACGCCCAATTTTTCAGTTTTTGATTTGTTAAAAAAGTTTGAAATATCCAATAAATGTCGTTCCACTTCATGATTGTGTCCCACTTGTTGTTGATTCTTCACAAAAAAATACAGTTTTATGTATTTAAGTTTGAAGCCTGAAATGTGGCAAAAGGTCGCAAAGTTCAAGGGGGCCGAATACTTTCGCAAGGCACTGTATATAAATACAGTAGATGCTCTTTGTGAGGCATTGGTAACCTCCCTGGTCGTTGTGGTTGAATCTGTATTTGAAATTCACAGCTCGACTGAGGGACCTTACTGATAATTGAATGCATAGGGTACAGAGATGAGGTAGTCATTCATAAATCATGTTAAACACTATTATTACACACAGAGTGAGTCCATGCAACTTGTGACTTGTTTAGCACATTTCTACTCCTGAACTTATTTAGTTTTGCCATAACAAAAGGGTTGAATACTTCTTGACTCAAGACATTTTAGCTTTACATTTTTTGTTAATTTGTAAACATTTGTAAAAACATACTTCCACTTTGACATTATGGGGTATTGTGTGTAGATCAGTGACCCCAAATCTTAATTTAGTCTATTTTAAATTCAGGCTGTAACAAAACAACATTTGGAAAAAGTCAAGGGATGTGAATACTTTCTGTAGGTACTGTAGCTCAGTACTTGTATTATTTATTTTATAGTATTTTTTGCTCATCTTTATTGAGGTAAATAATTTTGGACCTGACTGCAGTGGTGTAAAGTACTTAAGTAAAAAATACTTTCAAGTACTACTTATGTCGTTTCTGGGGGTATCTGTACTTTACTACTTATATTTTTGACTACTTTTACTCCACTACATTTCTAAAGATAATAATGTACTTTTTACTCCATACATTTTCCCTGACACCAAAAAGTACTTGTTACATTTCAAATGCTCGGGTAGGACAGCAATATGGTCCAATTCACGCACCTATGAATATAACGTGTTTCCCCTACTGCCTCTGATCTGGCGGACTCACTAAACACACATTCTGTGTTTGTAAATTATGTCTGAGTGTTGGAGTGTGCCCCTGGCTGATATTAAATAAAATTCAAAACGTGCCATCTGGTTTTCTTAATATAAGGAATTGTATGTATAGTATTTACTTTACCTTTGTACTTTTACTCAAATATGACAATTTAGTACTTTTTCCACCACTATACTTAAGTACATTTAAAACCAGATACTTTTAGACTTTTACTCAAGAAATATATTACAGGGTGACCACCACTACCTGGCTATGTGTATAATCCATCAACACAATGCAGGCCGGTTGTGTGTGTTTTACATTTTACATTTTTTTATTTCATTTGTGTTGTGCCATGTTTTACGTACTTTAGCTTTTATAGAGAGAACATTTTGATTTGTGGTGACATTATCCACTGTTCCTCCATCTCGCCTGTCTCTTTATGAGGTTTTGTTGTCTGGACAGAGAGCCTAAAGAGAACACTTCCATGGTCAGAGTGAAATTGGAACCATTTCACCATGAGGAGACACAGTGATGATGGGGAGTGTATGTGGGACAGAGAGAGACGAGGAGGGGAGGGCGGGCAATAAATATTGTCAAACACGTCCCGGAACACAATTAGTATTCACACACCCGCATGTGTTATTTTTAGGTGCACGGTTTATTGCCGACTTCTTTATTTATTTATATTTCTCTTTGCAAGTGTGATGGTGTTTTTAAATGTGAAGTCACAGATCTATTGCCTAACCCTTCCAGTGAAGTGTGAATTTGATCTACGTGACTCCACCAAGCTCCAGACCTCACACATTGGGCTGCCTGGCTGCTTCGTCTGCATTTCAGTCGTCATCAGAAAATAATGTGATTGAAAAATGTCTTTGCGTGGCATTTTGTTAAGGCTAAAAAGGGCCAGTAACTAGGGGTTAAGACGGTAGTCATAGAAATTCTAAAGTATTGTTCAGATGAAGGATAGTGGGCGCTGCTGGCAGGTCACTTAGCCACTCATGATGAAGGAATTACCAGCTGAGCCGACACACTGAATAGGGGTTTCGACACCATATTGCCGGAGTGAGTGTAAAATTCAAAGAAAATTTCCCGAAATGCTTTTTGTGATTTTTACAAGAATGCGTTCTTGATTGTGATCAAATCTACCATGCGACTACTATGGCCCGCGCGCTGTGGTGGGGTTTACATGGCTCGTCAACAGGAAGATTCACACTTGACAAGAGACGGACAATTTCAAAGCCCTGTGAGCGTTACTCAGGATGAAACGGCAGTAAAAATTATTATTATTTTTTTAAATACAAAGATGATTTCAAACCCAGAGCTTTTGTATGTCGGAAAATAAGCATTGTCATTTGGCGACCATGGGAGCACGAAGCTCTTGCACTTTACTTTCGACAGAGACGCTCAGTGTTCATTTAAATTGGTCAGTAAAAAGGCTTGACTATGATTCCATCTAGATATTGTAAAGACGTTTTTCGTGGCAAAGGACAGGCTACAATAACATAACATAATGGAACAATGAGATTGTGAATGTCATATTTGTGAACTACAATGGGAGAACACTTTCTTCTGCATTTATTTATCAATTTGGAGACATTCTGAGTTGCGGCTGGGTCTTTTGTCCAGAGGGAAAGCATGGCCCTGGTGAGAGAGTGGAGCAGACAGAGGGACTAGAGAGATGGAGGAGGACAAAAAGAGAGTCATAGCGAGACTCCGAGAGAAAGAGAGAGTATGGGAGTGTGTGGGTTGACTTCAGCGACATGATTGGATTGACAAGGTTAAGGAAGGAGGTGTTTATTAAAAGCTGTTTAGATTGTCTGCTGTGACTGTCTGAATTATAGATATACTTTTAAGGTGCTAATTCTGATACTGTACATTTCATGACAGCCATTGATTGGACCCAGAGCCATATATTTGGAGTTAGGCCAACCATTAGTATTTTGATTATTGTTCTAATTCTAGGCATATTTAAATAGCTTGTTTAAATAGTCCCCATGTAATGTTGATGGGGAACTAACATGGCTGCCATTATAATTTTGTAGTGTCATGCATCATAGTGCTCATTTTAGGCATTCAATTTTATAGTAGGCCTCTATTTTTTTTAATACAATCCAGGTGTGCTTTCACACAGTACACACAATACCCCATTAATGTCAAAGTGGAATTGTGTATTTAAAAATGTTTACTAACTAATAAAAAATGGAAATGAGAAATGTCTTGAGTCAATAAGTATTTCTTATGGCAAGCCTATATATAATGTGTTTAACAAATCACGTAATAAGTTGCATGGACTCCATAATAGTGGTTATCATGATTTTTTTGAATGACTACCTCATCTCTGTACTCTACACATACACTTATCTGTAAGGTCCCTCAGTCGAGCAGGGAATTTCAAACACAGATTCAACCACAAAGACCAGGTTTTACAATGCCTCACAACAAAGTATCTGTAATTTTGTTTTAAGCAGAAATTGAATATCGCTTTCAGTATGATGATGTTGTTAATTATACTTCGGGATGGTGTATCAATACACCCAGTCACTACAAAGATACAGGTGTCCTTTTTGTTTACCCCTTTTTCTCCTCAATTTCGTGATATTGGGGAGAAAGGACATCCCTGCCGGCCAAACCCTCCCCTAGTCTTCACATTCTGTACATTCCCATTCCCATTGTCCTAAGGGTAAAAAAATGACCCGCCTTCACTAAAACCCCTAAAATAAAGCAGCTTAATTGAATTTTAAACCCCAAATCTGTTTTGCATGAAGAAACAACCTGTTATTCATCACAAACTTTGTGAATATCTGGGTTTTCCCTCCTCACAATGCAGAAATACTTAATTTAATCAGTAGACACCACTCATTCTTATTACAACACACTTGTCATAATTGTTTTCTTTACTAAAGTAGAGGTTTATTGTTATTGCTAAAGGTACTGCATAGGTGTAAACATACAATTTTCTTTTTTAGCGAGAGGTAGCAGAAATGTGCAGAAAGTACAGTGCCTTGCGAAAGTATTCGGCCCCCTTGAACTTTGCGACCTTTTGCCACATTTCACATTTCAGTCTTTTTTTGTGAAGAATCAACAACAAGTGGGACACAATCATGAAGTGGAACGACATTTATTGGATATTTCAAACTTTTTTAACAAATCAAAAACTGAAAAATTGGGCGTGCAAAATTATTCAGCCCCCTTAAGTTAATACTTTGTAGCGCCACCTTTTGCTGCGATTACAGCTGTAAGTTGCTTGGGGTATGTCTCTATCAGTTTTGCACATCGAGAGACTGAAATTTTTTCCCATTCCTCCTTGCAAAACAGCTCGAGCTCAGTGAGGTTGGATGGAGAGCATTTGTGAACAGCAGTTTTCAGTTCTTTCCACAGATTGTCGATTGGATTCAGGTCTGGACTTTGACTTGGCCATTCTAACACCTGGATATGTTTATTTTTGAACCATTCCATTGTAGATTTTGCTTTATGTTTTGGATCATTGTCTTGTTGGAAGACAAATCTCCGTCCCAGTCTCAGGTCTTTTGCAGACTCCATCAGGTTTTCTTCCAGAATGGTCCTGTATTTGGCTCCATCCATCTTCCCATCAATTTGAACCATCTTCCCTGTCCCTGCTGAAGAAAAGCAGGCCCAAACCATGATGCTGCCACCACCATGTTTGACAGTGGGGATGGTGTGTTCAGCTGTGTTGCTTTTACGCCAAACATAACGTTTTGCATTGTTGCCAAAAAGTTCAATTTTGGTTTCATCTGACCAGAGCACCTTCTTCCACATGTTTGGTGTGTCTCCCAGGTGGCTTGTGGCAAACTTTAAACAACACTTTTTATGGATATCTTTAAGAAATGGCTTTCTTCTTGCCACTCTTCCATAAAGGCCAGATTTGTGCAATATACGACTGATTGTTGTCCTATGGACAGAGTCTCCCACCTCAGCTGTAGATCTCTGCAGTTCATCCAGAGTGATCATGGGCCTCTTGGCTGCATCTCTGATCAGTCTTCTCCTTGTATGAGCTGAAAGTTTAGAGGGACGGCCAGGTCTTGGTAGATTTGCAGTGGTCTGATACTCCTTCCATTTCAATATTATCGCTTGCACAGTGCTCCTTGGGATGTTTAAAGCTTGGGAAATCTTTTTGTATCCAAATCCGGCTTTAAACTTCTTCACAACAGTATCTCGGACCTGCCTGGTGTGTTCCTTGTTCTTCATGATGCTCTCTGCGCTTTTAACGGACCTCTGAGACTATCACAGTGCAGGTGCATTTATACGGAGACTTGATTACACACAGGTGGATTGTATTTATCATCATTAGTCATTTAGGTCAACATTGGATCATTCAGAGATCCTGACTGAACTTCTGGAGAGAGTTTGCTGCACTGAAAGTAAAGGGGCTGAATAATTTTGCACGCCCAACTTTTCAGTTTTTGATTTGTTAAAAAAGTTTGAAATATCCAATAAATGTCGTTCCACTTCATGATTGTGTCCCACTTGTTGTTGATTCTTCACAAAAAAAACACAGTTTTATATCTTTATGTTTGAAGCCTGAAATGTGGCAAAAGGTCGCAAAGTTCAAGGGGGCCGAATACTTTCGCAAGGCACTGTAGTTTTGAATGCATTTTATTGAAGGGAAACAATAACATTCTTTAACTTTTTTGGCAACATAGTGATATATTGTTATATACTGTACAATGAGGAATTCAACAACAAAATACTAGTCATCTCCCATTTTTTTTAACCATTGCCCTCACCCACAAGGTGTATAAACAACAACAATAAATAAGAATAAAATAAGATAATAGATACAAAACAAAAACTTGAAGAACATAAATCAATCAACTCTAATTAGCACATGTAGGACAGTATGCAAGAGTGTGTGCATGGACTTTGTAGATGTATTTCTCACATGTGCAGCACATAGTATTTGTTTTACAGTCCTTCTTTGGGGGCATCTCCTCCTCTTGCCTGCACCAGCTGCAAGATTCAGCCCCCTGAACAGCTTTCACAAGCGTTGCAGAGGCTGCTGGTGCTCCCTTCTTTCAATGTGTGGATTTACAAGTGCCTTTACCAGCTGCTCCAGGAACACCCTCTTCTTGTTCCGCTTATCAGGCATCCAGGTAGAGTTGATCTTGTTCCATATCACGAAGGCATTGTATGAGGACACATCATATGGAAGATGACCAGGGGCCAGCGGGCAGTCATCCTCCTGCAGCTGTAAGTTCCAATCACCTTGTCCAGGTTGTCCACGCCTCCTTTGTTGTGGTTGTAGTCCAGGATGATGGCTGGCTTCCTGTCCTCACGATCACTGATCTCAGCCATTTTTTGCAGCGTGCTTAGGAGGACCACATTCTTGTCTCTCTTTGGGAGGTAAGAAACTAGAGTGGTGGTGGGGGTGAAGGCAAACTTTGATGCGAAGGCCTCTCCCCCTTGTTGTGAGGAGTGCAGGGGGGAGCTCAGGCTTGTTCTTTCTAACTGTGCCAACCAGGTTGATCTTCCTCTACAGAAGATGCTGGCTGAGTTCAATCAGTAGCACACACAATCTCAATTTCTCCTTTTGTGGTGTGTAAATTATTTTAAAACTGCCGGGTCAAAAATGACCCTAAGACCATCTTTGTACCCTGGTGGTGAACAGCTTTCATGGAAATATGAACAAAGGCGATGTTTCACTTTTTCTAACTGAGGTCACTCTAGGAAAAGTCATCAAATTTCAAGTTGAAAAAAATCAAATTTAGGGGGTTTCTCTGCTGTTGAACATAGTGGCGGGTCATTTTTGACCCTTAAGACAACACTAGGGTTAAAAAGATTCTGCCAAAGTCTCCAGTCTTGTAAAATTACGTAGAATTGCATGAAATGGCTACTAAATATTTAGTATATATTTTCCCCATGCGTGCAACTTCTGTAAATTCCTCTACTCTGCCGCCCTATGCCACGACGCAAATGAGATGATATGCAAGCGATTCTTTTTTTTCCTCATGTGTTCTGGTACCTCAGTGCTCCCCAGGTGACCCCACTTTCTGACTCACTTTTTGTTCCAGCACCTGAAGATATACAAATTTAAGCTCTGGTATTGACTCACGGGGGTTGAAAACTTAGCTAATCAAGATACAATTCAACAAATGTTAGACATTTCTTCCACTTTGACATTAGAGTATTTTGTGTAGATCGTTGGCAAAAAAAAATACAATTAAATACATTTGAATCCCACTTTGTAACACAACAAAATATGGAAAAGGTTAAGGAGTGTGAATACTTTCTGAAGGCACTATAGCTGCCATAGAGTGTAGTCTGTAAATGCATCATAATGCATGAACCCCATTGGCCCAAATCTCTAAATATTTGGCTCTGATTTGAACCTGATGTCTGTGAACCTTCTCCACTGTCAAGACCGACTAAAGTTGTTCTTTGTTAACTAGAAAGTTGTTCCTCGCAAGCAGAGAAAGCGGCATTAAAAACGTGTGTTGGTGTCTGTCTTTATGTTGAGAAAAGACATTGAAAAATGTTAAATTTACTCATCAGTTAAAAATGCTTTATTTTAAATGTTTAAATGAATCATTATTCTAGAACCTACGGTGATCATCTACTGTGACATTTATAGGATTAAGTATTATAAAACATTTCATCGCCACTTAAAATTGTCACTAACAACCATACTTTTACCAACCGTTGTAAATCCTACTTTGCACTGTAGCACTACAGTTCCTGCTAGCAGTCTCTTTCTCTCTGTCTCTCGGGTGTCTTTCATACGTCTGTGTTGAGCTATCACTACCTCTTCATCTTTTCCTTTTCTCCTCGCTTTAAGGCAACTGACTTTTGATTTATTCTCATTTCAAAGAAAAATACATGAATATGTATTACATGGAAACAGAAGGAGAAAGAGAGACATTTAGCAGTTTTTTTTTATTCAAATCATTTAAATTTGTATTAATGCTAGGTAAAAAAATTTTTTTAAAAATGTGACCAGAAATCTGTGGATGTGTGACCTGCATATTTCCCTGTTCAATGAGACATGGTTAATGATGTGCCGGGGGGGTAGAATGGTTCAAGCAGAACACACACACACACACACACACACACACACACACACACACACTGTTCCGATCATCACAGATAACCAACTTGGAGGACCAGGGAACCAAATTGAAGAGCCTTTTTACCATATGCCTGCCCGCCATTAAGTAGGATCACTGCTTGCCAACTAGAGAAATTTAGTAAAACTGGACCAAAATAATCTTGAACTAAATTAAAACCGGGTAGAACTCACAAAATAAACCCTTAATTATTTATGTACTAAGGTTGAGATAATATTATGATTATTAATAAATCATCATTTCAACTTCGGATCCACCGCATTCATTTTTCACAATCTACAGCACTGAAAATAGACAGGAAAACGACAAAGCACTGAGGACTAGGAATGCAGTGCAGTATCATAAATACACACACACACACACACACACACACTGAGGGTGTTTCTCAATATGCATACTACTGTGCTCCACAGTCTCATGCTCCGAGTCCGTTCTCTGAGGACGTTCTTGTAAGGACAAGAGTGTGGAAGACTCATAAAACAATACATTTGCGAAGCACTCACACTCCCCCTACTGTATTACCACAAGCTGCACCTCCCCATTCACTGAACCTTCTTCCAGTCAGAACAATGGCAATAGAGACAAAACAAGATATACACATTTTACTTCATAATTCTCAGCTAGCTATATGTGAATCACAATAATCTAGCTAGCCAGCAAGTTTAACAGGCAAAAATTACCTAAAACCAATGTTATGCAAGTTAGATTTCAGTTCTTCGTGGGTAGCTAGCGAGCTACAGTAGTATCTAGCCAGTTAGCTCTATTGATTTCCTATGGGCTTGCGATCTACCCATTCTATAGCGGGTACTGTAGGCAAGTTAGCATGCCAAAAATTAACACAGTATGTATTTATTAACGTATCAAGATAAAATATTGTAGTCAGGCAACAATTAATTCCGAAGTGTGACTTTATCTTCTCTCGCTTGAGCTTAAATAATGGCCGACATTGATTTTTATATATGTTGCGTAGTTTTTTTTACGTGGTTGCGTCGTATTTTCTTTCCACTGAAGCTTGCATCGATTCATACGCTCCGTTTCGCATAATTTAGTTTGGACTAAATGCTCCTAACCTCCCCTGCTCGGAGCGCAGTAGTATGCATATTGAGAAACACCCACACACTGCCTACCCTATATCAGCTCTGGCAGATCCTTTAAACTGTAGAATGAGTGTTGTTTATTCAGGCCATAATCCTAGATGAGCGTTACAATATGATATGTCTCTAAGCACAAACACAGAGAGAGAGAGAGAGCTATGATTAGGTGGGTGCTTACATGTATTATGTATGAATTGGAAAAAAAATGTTTTGTTCTTTTTATCCCAACTTTTGGTTACTGGCCCAATGCTCTTACCGCAAGGCTACCTTCTGCCCCAAATACAGTTGTGAACTGTTTGATTTCAAAGGGGCATCCAGATTTGAACCTGGAACCTCTTGATCTGCAGTCAAATGCTCTACCACTGAGCTGTAGCCCCCTCTCTGAGAGAAAGAGAGAGACAGTTTTCACCATACTCAGCATCGGTAATGTGTGTTAAACAGTGAGCTCCATCTTTCCCTCTTTCTGTCAAATTCAAATTCCGACTGCTTTATTGGCATGAAATACAATTTGTATAAATGATCAAAGCAGTATAGTGGTACAGCATTTCACTAAATAAAGTACAATGCAATGAGGATAATAATACAGTTCATTTCAGTAATAATAATAGTACATATAATAATGTATACACTACTGCTGTTGTGTAATCTTCAGTCGATACATGTAATTAAATAAAAATGCAATCAAAAAAGGCTAATAAACAACAAAATGTACATGGATGATGGCTACACTATGTATTACTTGTAAGTTATATACAATGTAAATACTGTACTTCAGGGAATTAATGGTCATGGGATGTTCCTCAGGCTATGGCAATCATATACAAATCTGGCAGTAATATTAGTGGTTTCTCCCTCACCCAGAATAATCCCCAGATTTATGTCATTAGTAAATGCACAGAAGTTGCCAATTGATTTAGATCTTTTCTTGAACATATATTCTCTTATTTTGGAGTATTTCTGCCTCTCCCTTTCTCTCTTTTGCAAACTTGCTTTCTGTCTCTACCACTGACGAGATACGCATATAGTCACAACAAAATGCCACCCAACACACAAGTACTCTCACGTTTCAGGTATGACCCAGATGCAGACAGTGTTGAAGAAACAAAAGTGATTTTGAATACAGGGCCAGGGATGAAACAGCTGGCGCAGGCGGGTCAGTAATCCAGAGAAGGTGCAAAGGGTCCAGAACGGTAGACAGTCTCAGGGTCAGGGCAGGCAGGGGTCAGTAATCCAGTGAGGTGAGGCGAGGTATAGAACGACAGGCAGGCTCAGGGTCAGGGTAGGCAGTCTCAGGGTCAGGGCAGGCAGGCTCAGGGTCAGGGTAGGCAGTCTCAGGGTCAGGGCAGGCAGGCTCAGGGTCAGGGCAGGCAGGGGTCAGTAATCCAGTGAGGTGAGGCGAGGTATAGAACGACAGGCAGGGTCAGGGTAGGCAGTCTCAGGGTCAGGGCAGGCGGGGCTCAGGGTCAGGGCAGGCAGGCTCAGGGTCAGGGCAGGCAGGGGTCAGTAATCCAGTGAGGTGAGGTATAGAACGACAGGCAGGCTCAGGGTCAGGGCAGGCAGTCTCAGGGTCAGGGCAGGCAGGGTCAGGGCAGGCAGGGTCAGGGCAGGCAGGCTCAGGGTCAGGGCAGGCAGTCTCAGGGTCAGGGCAGGCGGGGGTCAGTAATCCAGTGAGGTGGGGTAAGGTGCAGGCTCAGGGCAGGCAGGCTCAGGGTCAGGGCAGGCGGGGGTCAATAATCCAGTGAGTTGGGGCGAGGTATAGAACGGCAGGCAGGCTCAGGGTCAGGGCAGGCAGGCTCAGGGTCAGGGCAGGCAGGCTCAGGGTCAGGGCAGGCAGGCTCAGGGTCAGGGCAGGCGGGGGTCAATAATCCAGTGAGTTGGGGCGAGGTATAGAACGGCAGGCAGGCTCAGGGTCAGGGTCAGGGCAGGCAGGGGTCAATAATCCAGTGAGTTGGGGCGAGGTATAGAACGGCAGGCAGGCTCAGGGTCAGGGCAGGCAGAACGGTCAAAACCGGGAAGGACTAGGAAACAGAAGCAAGAACAGACCGGAGCAGGGGAACAAACACTGGTAGGTTTCATGAACAAAACAAACTGGCAACAGACAGAGAACACAGGTATAAATACACAGGGGATAAATGGGGAAGATGGGCGGGCGACACCTGGAGGGAGGTGGAGACGAGCACAAAGACAGGTGAAACAGATCAGGGTGTGACAAGTACAGTGTGTGTTTAGGAATGCACTGCAGAATTGTGCTTTCCGTCTCTTCCTTTCTCTAGCTCTTCCCCCTTCTCTCTCTCTCCCCCCTTCTTTCTCTGAGACAAATAGTTATTATTCACTGTGCTTAGATCAAATTAAGATCTTTCTGTTTCTATAGACTGCTCTTTTCTCATGCCCTAATCCCATCCCATGTCACGCTCAACTCTTTCTCTGCTTCTCTGACATTACTTATCCATATGTTTTTCCTCCCATATGAGACAGACAACTGAGTGGTGTCCTTCTGATGTTTGTGGCAATAGGAATGAGTTAACCTCTATAATCTATGTGTTAATTAGCAGCCCTTGAATATGGTTGGGTCGTTTGGAACAGTTTTGTGATGTACAATACATGTAGGACATCTCTGGTTGAAGGGCAGGATAGCTTTGTGAGTTGTGTTGGACATACAGGTGTAGGATCTTCATTTGAGCCAGTTCGCTAAAGCAGCAACATGATCCTGCAGCAACAGGAAAGGTGAATTATTATGTGGATTATAATGAATTGATTATTTTCGTGAGGAAAAATCAAGTCTGAAATTTCAAAGTGTAAATTCCAGACTTCAGAAGCCTTTAAAAAAAAAAACTGAAATACACTACAAGTTTTACAGGAAAGTTTACCTGCAACAGGTTGATCAAATAAGAATCCTACATCTGTAGCTGTGTGACAGTGGGGTTTTTAGCTTTGTTGACTGAGAATAAAGTGCAGCTTCAGTTGGAAGATGCCGTAGCTTTGGTTGTAGGATGTCTCTGGTTGGTGGAGAACTACAGTATAGCTCTTGGTGACAAGGGGCTTTCTATACTCACCCTCTCCTGATTCACTTCAGTTTAGATTAAATAACATCATATTGAGGGGGGAATAACTGCTGCAGCCCAATTACTGGGTCTTCAGGGCTGTATTATCTAGTCTTGCATACAAATATTAGAATGCAATGAAATTGTTGTGGAGGTTGTTGGCAAATATTAATGTTTTTATGCGACAGAGATAGATGTTATCGTGAAGTCTTTTCCTCAGTTGACTTTAGCCCCTCAAAATTGCCTCTCAGGCTCTTGTACTCCTCAGCTAGAGTTATGACACACTTGACTCAGAAGAGTCTTTCTCTCTCTCTCACACACACACACTCTCACACACACACACACACACACACCCTAGCTAACAATGAGGAATAGCATGGACTCCTGCCTTTGTTTCCACACACAGATATACAGCCTCATTTCATCAGCTTAATGACCTCATTTAAACAGGCCTAATGACTCTTCCTAATGTCCGGGCGTAGCCGCGATATTGTGGCTATTCTCACTAGCAATGTCCTCTGCATTCTTATTGTGCGTCTCCATTATGAGAGCTAGTCTCCAAGGAGAAAACAACCTATTTATTGTTGTGCTCTAGCAACTCTGCAGATTAATAACAATATGTGGTGTAGCTTCTAGCTTCTGTGGTGTAACCTAGACAACTTTGGCTGGCAGTAGCAGTATTACATTCTGAGGGATTTTTCCAAGAAGATATATTGTCATGAGTTATGAAAATATATATTTTTGGTAAGATGGTCACAATATACTGAATAAACTCTCAAGATGCTTTTTGTATCCTTTTTTTTTTAGAAGTGATATGTCATAAATGTTCTACCTTAATTGCCATGTATCATTTTTCATCATGTTTCTCTCGTGGAATCAATCATTTCTCTGTTCTCCGCTCCCTGCGGCAATGTTCTAGAGCTCAGACCTGACTGACGGAAAGGTCAGGGAAATGCTACGGCTGAAATCCGTTTGACAGTCGCGTCATAAAGTCTACACAGTGCGTCGGGACTTAGAATAGCAGCACTTCCATTTATTCTCACACAATCAGATCTATAATAGGACCATTCCTGTGCCATTAAACGTCTCCCTCTGTCACCCGATGACACCATTGAGTGTGCAAGTAGTTCCCCCTTTAGACAACAGGATGAAACCCCAGCACATGGACTTGGCACCTGCAACCCAGAGGACCAACCGAGGATCAATTTAAATACAGAGCAATTCCCTGCCGCGTCAACGCAAGTCAATATCCGGACACGGTCTTCCTGATGTCGTCGTTACTAACGGTTACAGTTGGCCTGCCGTTACAGGAAGCCTGCTTGTAAAAGTAGGATGTTAAAAAGCAGCACATCCTCTGTCAGTATATGTGACAGGAAATCAATGGGCTCTGATAGGGACACAAAGTTGACAGCTCAATAAGCTTAGGCAGGAGGATATTCCCTCCTCTCTCTGTAACGACATCACATTTCTACAAGGGATTTAGCAGCTGTACCAGGGCAGCCTCAGATTACATGCAGTTGTCAACAAGTGTATATACAGCAAGAGTAGGCGACCCTGTTCCTGGGAGTAACGCAGGTACTGCAATATTTTGTTCCAACTAGGAAACACACCTGACTAATTGATCAGTTCAGTTGATGGCCTAAATTCGACACAGCTGGTCCTCCAGGTCGGTTAAATCAAAAACATGACATGCCTCCGGGCACTCCAGGACCAGAGTTGCCTACTGCTAGTATACAAGGAGGGTAAGGTCATGGAAATGTGTGCGCTCGAGTGCTCACACTGGGTCTTTTGAGTGGCAGCATTTGTTGTGCGTGATTGTGAATGTGTCAATTTTAATAGCAGGTCCTTGCTTACCAATCTCCTCTTTTTTTTTTATTGGAGTTAGTACTTCAAATAGTCATGTACGTGGAATCATGATATTCAATATTGTCATTGTACAGGTAACTGCCAAAATAATGGAAACACTTGAGTGTTTGTATGTGGACACCACTTCAAATGAGTGGATTTGGCTATTTCAGCCATACCATTGAGCACACAGCCATGGAATCTCCAGAGAAAGACATTGGCAGTAGAATGGCCTTACTGAAGAGCTCAGTGACTTTCAATGTTGGCACCGTCATAGGATGACACCTTTGCAACGAGTCAGTTCGTCAAATTTCTGCCCTGCTAGAACTGCCCCGGTCAACTGTAAGTGCTGTTATTTTGAAGTGGAAACGTCTAGGAGCAACAACGGCTCTGCCGCGAAGTGGTAGGCCACGCAAGCTCACAGAACGGGACTGCAGAGTGCTGAAGGGGCGCAACTCCATATTAATGCCCATGATTTTGGTCATGTAGTGTATATTGAAAGCAGGTGCTTCCACACAGGTGTGGTTCCTGAGTTAATTAAGCAGTTTAACATCCCATTATGCTTACGGTCATGTATGAAAATGCTGGGCAGGCCATTATTTTGGCTACCATGACTATACCCCCAAAGGATGGCAATGCCCCCATCCTCAGAGCATGAGTCATCACTGAATGGTTTGATGAGCATGAAAACAATGTAAACCATATGCCATGTCCATCTCAGTCACCATATCTCAACCCAATTGAAAACTTAAGGGAGAGTCAGGAGAGGCGCCTGAGACCACGTTTTCCACCACCATCACAAAACATGGAAGAATGGTGTCGCATCCTCTAGAGTTCCAGACACGTAGAATCTGTGCCAAGGTGCACTGAAGCTGTTCTGGCCCAACACATGTTATATTATGTTGGTCTTTCCTTTATTTTGGCAATTACCTGCAGTACCAGTCAAAAGTTGACACACCTGCTCATTCCAGGTTTAAAAAAATAAATAAAAAATGTTATACAATTTTCTACATCGTAGAATAATAGTGACGACATTAAAACGATGAAATAACACATATGGAATTATGTGGTAACCAACCAAATGTTAAACAAATCAAAATATATTTTATATTTGAGAGTCTTCAAAGTAGCCACCCTTTGCGTTGATGACAGCTTTGCACACGCTTGGCATTCTCTCAAACAGCTTCACGAGGGAGTCACCAAGAATGTGTTTCAATTGACAGGTGTGCCTTGTTAAAAATTAATTTGTGGAATGTCTGTCCTTCTTAATTCATTTGAGCCAATCAGTTGTTTTGACAGGGTAGGGGTGGTATACAGAAAATAGCCCTATTTGGTAAAAGACCAAGTCCATATTATGGCAAGAACAGCTCAAATAAGCAAAGAGAAACAACAGTCCATCATTACTTTAAAACATTAAGGGTAGTCAATCCGGAGTTACCTCTGCTGCAGAGGATAAGTTCATTAGAGTTAACTGCATCTCAGATTGCAGCCCAAATAAATGCTTCAGAGTTCAAGTAACAGACACAACTCAACGTCAACTGTTCAAAGAAACCACTACTTAAGGACACCAATAAGAAGAAGAGACTTGCTTGGTCCAAGAAACATGAGCAATGGACATTAGACCGGTGGAAATCTGTCCTTTGGTCTGATGAGTCCAAATTTGAGATTCTTTGACAGGCAGAGTAGGTAAACTGATGATCGCTGTATGTGTGGTTCCCGCCGTGAAGTATGGAAGATGCTGGTGATACTGTCAGGGATTTATTTAGAATTCAAGGGACACTTAACCAACATGGCTACCACAGCATTCTGCAGTGATACACCATCCCATTTGGTTAGCACTTAGTCCCACTATCATTTGTTTTTCAACAGGACAATGACCCAACACACCTCCAGGCTATGTAAGGGCTATTTGAACAAGGAGAGTGATGGAGTGTTGCATCAGATGACCTGGCCTCCGCAATCACCCGGCCTCAACCCAATTGAGATGGTTTGGGATGAGTTGGACCCCAGATTGAAGGAAAAGCAACCAACAAGTGCTCAGCATATGCGGGAACTCCTTCAACTGTTGGAAAAGTTTTTGGGTTACTACATGTGTCATTTTAATAATTTTGATGTCTTCACTATTATTCTACAATGTAGAAAATTGTAAAAATAAAGAAAAACCCATTGAATGAGTCCTGTGTCCAAACTTTTGACCTGTATGTGTGCTCCGTTGAATTATATATTCTAGGATATCACTGCATCATGTTTTATTGATGTCATGCCATTATATTTATATATATATATATAGAGAGAGAGAGAGAGAGAGAGAGAGAGAGAGAGAGAGAGAGAGAGAGAGAGAGAGAGAGAGAGAGAGAGAGAGAGAGAGAGAGAGAGAGAGAGAGAGAGAGAGAGAGAGAGAGAGAGAGAGAGAGAGAGAGAGAGAGAGAGAGAGAGAGAGAGAGAGAGAGAGAGAGAGAGAGAGAGAGAGAGAGAGAGAGAGAGAGAGAGAGAGAGAGATGGGAGAGATGGGAGAGAGGGAGTGGAACAGCGAGGGAGATTTCAGAGTGCCCAGTGCAAAATATCACTGCAACGGTATTTTCTGTCGTGTTTTTGATTAGCTCAAAATAATTTATGAGGAGCAGCCCTTTCAAAAGCTGTAACATTCCCAGCGATGTCCCCCAGAGCACCTGAACTACTACTAGAGGTTATAAAGTGGTACCAATGTCTTTAACAATAGAAAATAATGAGCCTGTATTTCATTTGTAAAGAAATTCTGAAAGAAAAAAATGTATGTACTACTCTGGCACGCTCACTAAGGGAGTGATCGTTATTTATATTGAGGGATACCTGGAGGAATTCGGACCTCTTTGAAATGAAAATGGATGGCCCCTTCCCCTGAGGGAAATATATATTTTCCTGGCCCTCCCCAAACATAAAAAATTTTAAAAAAACAAGTAACCCTCCCCTTCCAAAATGATAATTAAAACAAAATAGCAGAGAATATGAAATCCCTTTTTAGTAGGCTATCACTGTTGCAGTCGTGATTTTTATCAAATCAACCCGTGGTTGAGAACCTCTGCTTTATTCATACCATTCCTGTTATCCACTTGAAGGTTGCATTTACCAATTTAAGCGCTATAACGATAAATGATGCGTGACTATAAAATGTTGGCAACTATCCACACTAGTGGAAAGTGTATTATTCGACAGCCGACACATGTCAATCAACTGATCAGAGCAGCGTACTGCACTATTAATGAGGTGGTAACACAGATCATTCATCTGTGCTTCAGGGAGTGTTCAACTACTAATGATCCTTCAATGTGGGCTACCTGTAGACTAATGAAATATATTATATAGAAACTTGTATTTAAATGAAATGTAGAAGTTCAACAACAAACTGTGTTTGGCCTGCGCATCTTTTTACATAATGTAAATGCCTGCCTCGTCGCTCAAGTGGTTTGCAAGTGATTTCCATTTTACTAATGGATGTCAATTCGTTTGGATCTTTATCACTGTGCTCATCGCGGTCTGTCATATGCTTTCCACGACAGTTCATTTGGCCTAGGCCTATTTTACATTCAGCAATTAGCAAGAGCCAGGCCTGCTTCTCTCCACACAAAGCCTATTAGTCCAAGTATAACAAATGTAAAAAAAATATATGTATCTCGTGTAGCTTTTGAAGATAGTTTTTCCTGGGATTTCACGAGAAGAGGGATAGCGGAGCGGTTTGCGTCCGTAGTATATAGCCTATTGCGCACGGGAACTTTAGAGATGTGTAGCCAGAAGAAGCGAAACATTAGCTAGATATTAGGCCACTCATTAACTAAATAGGAGTGCTATGAATATTTACCTGTCAAAGTGAATGAGAAAAAAAAAAGTTGTGTGTTCCTCCAGGCTGCGCTCTGCATCAGTCGGGCACGCGAAGCTCCACTATTGATTAGGCCTACGTTGTTATTCTACATAGGCTACAACAACACAGTGCAATGAGGCATGTATTATTGTTATAAAGTGAGTAAGCAATTATTGGCTAGGGCTGTAATTTAGGCAACAAAAAAAAGTTTACAAAAAAAAAATCCCCATTAGCTGTGGTGATTGCAGCAGCTATTCTTCCTGGGATCCACACAAAATATGAAACATGACATAAAACAGAACATTAATAGACGAGCACAGCTTAAGGACATAACTAAATGCATTTAAAACGTCACGCATAGCTGGTAGGGGTAAGTGCGTGTGTCAGTGCTGTGTGTAAGTCGACTATGCAAACAATTTTGAATTTTCAACACACTAATGATTCTTCTAAAAACAAAGTGATGCAGTCACTCTCCTTTACTTTTAACCAAGAGAGACTGGCATGCATAGTATTGATATTAGCCCTCTGATTACAAGAGCAAGACAATAACCGCAATAACCGTCCTGTTGAATGCGTCATAACTGCATCAAATCAAATTGTATTTATCACATGCGCCGACAACTGGTGTAGACTTTAGCGGGAAATGCTTGCTTACTAGCCCATCTCAACTAACTATGCAGAGATTTCCGAGTTCCCAGTTGTTTTGAATGCGTCATTTCTACCACTGTTCTTGTTGTGTGATAGCGCCCCATGTCATCACTACAAGCACTATTTGATAGGCACAGATACACTCTACACGCCCACGTTCTGGATATGCCAAAGGAAAAGATGAACTGATGGAACAGCCAAAGGAAAAGATGAACTGATGGAACAGCCAAAGGAAAAGTAATCGCGAGAGTGCCAAAGTTACACATAGTAGAATTCAATACGCAAATTCCAAAATGCAGACAAATACTGACATTTAATCGATTACAGATCACATGGCCCTCCCCTGGTCAAAAATAAATAAATACTAAACCCTCCCCCTGACTGAAATTGAAAAAGCATGACCTTCCCCTATTTTCCTCCGGGTAACAATTACGTATATTTCGACCGGTCCCGAATATATTTTATAAACCTATTTAGGCAGTTTTCAAAGAGGTGTAGATTTAGCCTCGGAGTGCTGTTTTGTCACCTTCTATTTACCTTTCCTCTTAATCTTAAGTAGAAATCTAATTATGTATGATTGAGCTCCGAAAACGATTAGTCGGTCATCTGTGTTTTTGAGGTAAATTAGAAAATCAAGGACAACGTGATGTTTTCGGTGTTCTAAAGTTCTATTTATGAAGCCCTAACTAAAGGGAAAGATTGGAGTATCAATTGGGGGTGCAAAGTGTGTTCCAAAGTAATTGTTTGTATCTGTGCCAGAGCCACGTCTCTGTCAGTAAACCATAGAGTTTAGGCAGAGTGTTGATTGCTGGCACAAGGCACGGTGGGAGGTAAATAGGTAGCGGATAGATCTGTGACTTCCTCCAGCTTGTAGATGAATGGGAAAACAAATGGATGCCAGCAAACAGGAAACACACTGCAGTTTGATTCCCATGCCATGCATCTAATCAGACCTCACTAGAACATAATCAGAGAAGATAGTCAGAAACTCTTGCTATTGTAGGACGAAGGAAGTGTTTCTGCAAATGTCTTCTTTAGTGAATTTCATACTTCACTGCACAACTCTCGGCTGTCGTTGCTCCGAAGCCGAATCACCCCGGACTGATGAGTAGAGGGTTAGGGTAGCAAGATGGCCGACAAAAACAAAGGAAGATGGAGCGTGTGAAAACTCACAGGCTTTTACTGTATAGACACATCACATTGATTTATTTATCTGTGTTCCATGTCTCGTAACAATACATTTTCAGGGTTTCTCCATGATTGTATCAAGATATTGACCCTGTGACTATTCTGTCCTCTGCAAGTTGTCTTGAGGAGTAGAAATGTATGGATTTCTTTCTTTCTCGTACGGTTCCCATATTGAGTTCTGCTGATATTAGACATCTTCACTCAAGGAATAAGTTGCACAGGCAGGAAAATGGCGACCATCGAAAACAGATAAATAAATAATGATAAAAGGAATATTAGCTGAGTCAAGCAAATCATAAAAAAAATCTGTCTGCAATTTTGTCTGCATTGTCCTGAGGCCTTTTCAGCAGAAATAAAGGCCACACAATTCAGCCTGCTTTCCTGTAGAAACGTTTTTTTTTTTTTTTTTGCGTTTCACAGGATGCAACATACAAAGGTGTTGTTTTTAGGTCAAAGTAAATAGGTCAAATTACATTATAACAAAGCTGGGGCGAAACATATTTATTTTACCTGTCAATAGCCACTCTCCAGTACATGTACATGAAGCCTGAAATGAATTTTGCCATCTGGATAAAAAAACGAATTAGCATTTGAAAAAGGAAACGCTGGGCCTAAGCAACAGAAGCACATTCAGGGGCAAATGAAAGACGAAAAAAAAAGAGAAAAAAAATCTTCCTTGGTTGTCAGTTAGAATTTCTCCTCAAATAAACCCAAGGTCTGTTTTTACCTCATGTATACCTTTAAACCAAGGACTGTGTTTCAGTTGGGTGTTTGGGGGTTTAATGATGCGGCTTGTTCCTCTAGTAAACTCTACCCTTGGCTGTGTGTGTGTGTGTGTGTGTGTGTGTGTGTGTGTGTGTGTGTGTGCTGGGTGTGTATCCTCCCTCTGTGTGTGCCTCTGTGCTAGCCAGCCTGGCTGTAGAGATGTACTGCTGTACTGCAGGGTGTCTGTCTGACACACTCTTCACTGGACTGTTGACTGACCACTTCATCTTCTGGGATAAAACCAGTCTCTCTGCCCCCTCACACACCACATGCCCTGGGGAGCAGAAAACACACACACTGATGAAGATGGGTTGAAGCGTTGTCAAAAGAAACAAATTTGGGAATACACAGTATATTTCGGTGTGTGTATTTCTCTCTTTTGCTGATGAGCTCGGACTGAGCCATTCAGAAATATCACAAATGTCTCAGAATACAGAATACAGAATATGTTTGATTACAATTTGTATTTTTATTTCACTCAATGGTCATGCTGCTGCTTCCCCATGGTCATTCCACCCCATCCCGTCAACAGTCTACTCTACCTTCATCCCATTGAACATGTATTGATTCATCACTGCCACAGATGTTATTAGGTATGTCGTGCTATTTCTATTTTCAGTTTTTTATTGCCTTTTTCATTATTTCATTTCACTAGTCCTGCATGTTGGAGCTCCGAAGCCTTTTTCACCGTACCCTGCAATCACACCTGCGACCCTCTAACTAGCAAACAATCTGAATCCGAGGACTGTCTCCACTCTCATTGATGCGGTCTGTTTTGGTCAGCAAGGCAGAATAGTTTTGGATTATGTCAAATGGGCAGCAAACAAAATTGTGTTGGATTTGAGTTTTTGCCCTACGGTGAACGGCAGCGTAGCTACTTCTACTACTATATAGTCCCTGAGGAATTTGATTTGACTGTGCTGTTCTATCAGTCTGTTATTTTTAGAAGCTGTATGAGAATACTGGATCAGTACTCTATATATCTGGATGGTATTTTCATCTCTGGGAAAAGGGCTTTGTGTGTAGACAGTTGAGATGTTAGAGATTTACTACCTGATGTAAGATACCGAGCCTTATATTCTCAGATTTAATTAGCTGATAATTGTCTCTGGCATAATAGTATTGACAAATGTCTGACTTAAGATATTGTTTTTTTTTTTAAATTGCCATTTAACAGCCTGTTAATTTCACCTGACTCAATCTTATTGACCGACGCAAGAAAAAGGACGGCATGTAGCTTTTTCAGTTAGACTTAATTGGATGAAACATGCAGACATTTTGCTGGTTGGCTGGTTTTGGCTGGTTTTGTCGGGAATATGACATCACTATTCCGAGCATTCCAAGCATTGGCTTGTTTACTGTGTTTTGTCCGCTGCTTCCAGCTTCTCAGTCCTACTGGTCAGTATTGATCTAAGACCACCTCTCTCTCTCTCTCTCTGACTCCCCATCTCTCGCCCTCCCTCTCTCGCCCTCCCTCTCTCGCCCTCCCTCTCTCGCCCTCCCTCTCTCTACTGTTGCTGTACAATATAAAAGGCAGACAGAGAAAATACTCATGGTTTTAACAGGGTTAATTTCTGTATTGTACCCAAGTAATCTGCATGCTTATTTTTAAACACTGATTCATAATCTGTGACTTACTCACGACTCCCCAAAATGAATTTGCTTGATTAAACTTTCCTTTGTAGTTTCCATAATGAATAGTCTCTGTTGTCAGTGGCTGAGGGATCTTGTATTGTCACCACCAGCTGTGCCCAGTGTTTTGAACAGGGTTTTAAGTGTTAGAAATGGTTTGAAATGGCGTGGAGATTGAATGCGATTTAAAACTGTAATGTCACCCACTGGAAATTAATTTTAACCCCCCCCCCCCCCCACCCACCCCCATTGTTCTTAATGCCATCAAATTAGTTATTGAAATTATTGTCATACCAACTGATTAAAAGCTACCCAACTAATGACTCAATTAAGATAATACCTACCCACCCATCCGTAAAGGAAGAGTGCTTTACTTGACGGCTAAATCAGCTGTTCTAAAGCCATGGTCACCATTTTAGAAGGGCCAGTGGCCCAGATCTCAAAGTTGTACTGTACGTATCTGACACGCATACATACAGTCACTTGCGCACGCACTTTGTGGGCCAGACTCGCTTCAGTGCTCATGGTGACCATTTCAGGGAAATGTCCGTCCCCCCTCTTAGTGAAAGTGATGTGTCGTTGAAACACACAGACATGCAGGTCCAGACCTGCCCCAGTGTCTGGAAGCATAAATACAGAGTGTCCACCGAGTCCCAGTGGCTACAGCAGTGACAGGCGGCAGACATTTTGTTCCCAAACCGCTCGCTACACATCAGCCGAGGTCGCGGCCAGACGGCCGTGCGGTGCCACTGTGTCTCTCTCTGGCCCAGCGAGGGGACGAGGCAGAACAACATGTCCCCCTCAGCTGTCCTCAGGGACGTGTCCTTATGACACAAGGATGTCTCCTCAGCCCCTCTGTCCAATCACAGATCACACTTCAGGGAACCACGAACAACACTACTATTACTGCTGCTACTACTACTACCTCTACTGCTGCTACTACTGCTGCTGCTGCTACTACTGCTGCTACTGCTACTACTACTACTGCTACTACTACTGCTACTACTACTACTACTGCTGCTACTACTACTACCTCTACTGCTGCTACTACTGCTGCTACTACTACTACTGCTGCTACTGCTACTACTGCTTCTGCTACTACTACTACTGCTAGTTCTACTACTGCTGCTACTACTGCTACGGCTGCTGCTACTACTACTACTGCTGCTGCTACTACTACCGCTACTGCTACTGCTACTACTGCTAGTACTACTACTGCTGCTACTACTACTACTGCTACTACTACTACTACTGCTACTACTACTACTGCTACTGCTGTTGTCTCCCTCAGTCAGAGTGAATGGTTGGTCACACTTCTAGCCGATCAGCTTTCTTGGTTAATGGTTGGCCACATTTGTAGCCAATCAGCAACATCAGTCTCTGAACTTTGTTGCTACTTTCTGGGACCTTCATTTTCCCAATAACAAGCCAATCTGTTGGCAGAGAAAGACAAAAGAAAGGGAGTTTTTCCTCTAATCAATGTTAGGATACATGTTATAAAGGCTTATTCAGGTTTATAACATACCATATGTTGAAGCAGTGGCAGAGGTAAAGAAAGTTGGTGGGGAGGTTGGAGAATAAATAAAAGTGTCTGATAGGTGTGAGGACAAGCTCCAGTTCCTCTGGGCACTCATGGGATATTAGGCGGAGTTTGGTTTCCGGGCTCGTCTTCCTTCCTTCCCAGCTGAAGCCTGTCGGCCTCGCCCCGCGACCACGTGCCTGTTTTCCGGAACGTGTGCGTCGAGCCGGGAGCTCCAAGCTGTCGGAATGTCTTAGCCCTGGAATTTCAATGGAAGCCGAGTCCGTTCCCCTTCACTCGTTTGCCTGGGGCTGAGAATTAAGAGTGTGTGTTTGGAGGCCCTCGACACATGGTGCCCCTAGCCTAAAATGTCTCCCTCCCTCCGTCAGACTTTGTTTCAGACTGTTTTATATTTATTGTGTCTGTCAAGTCGTCTCCCGGTTGGCAGCTGTGGGTCAGTGTTAAGTGTTGGTTTACAGAGGCTAGTTGTGCTGGGCTATCAAAGAGCCAGGGGTTGACATTCCTCTCAATTCTTAACCAACAGAAACAGAGGCTTGGCGGACCATAATCAAAACAATACATTAACATACTAGAGCCCCAACTTCAGGTTGTTTTTATGATCAATTCAGTCCAACTGTAAATCCCATTGGTTACATGAAAATGGGTCCAAACCGCATCAGATATTATCTAGGCTACTATAGCATAGTTGAATTACCCACATATACAGGATTTGATTCTGCTGAAATGCCCGTTTACACTTTGGTGCTGACTGTACTGTAACATGAGAGGGGTAATTAGCAAGTAATTTAATTTCCAGAGCTCTTAATGAGATTATGGCATAAACTGTTCATTTATTTAATTACTGGATAATTCACTTCAAATAGTTGGTAAATATTCACCTGCTCCTATGCTGGTGTTGTATCTACAACATGAGAAAAGTGAGCGCTACCCTTCTTACATTCGTGTTAGAATTGCATCTGGGTGCAGACTTTCATTGTGATCTGCGTTGGAATTTTGTCTGAATTCATTGTCGTAGGTCGTACTGCGGTTGATAAGAAGGAGAAATCTTGGATTCCGTCCACTATCTACCATGTAGCTGTCATATGGAATACCCTGCCTGTCCAAACTGAACTATAGCGCTGTTCACCATGCCAAGCAACACTTATCATTTTTTAAAATGGCTTCCAAGATGGCAGAATCGTCTCTTTGTTTACTGGTGAGTTGTTCTGTTCTGCTACAGTGTCATAATAGATTGGACACAGCATCACCAAGCCTAGGCTTCATCCATTCACTCACCATCAGGGTGTGAACAATCCAGAACCAATCCACCACACATTGCAGTGTCACAAAATAGTTTTTCACATAGACAGCTGTTTAGGTGAATAATGTCAAGCCGAAAGGAAGCATTAAGGAAACGTAAAAAAAAAATCAAATAAAAGACTATAGACAGGTTTTTCTTCTTTACTGCGTTTGTCTTCGCTGTTGTGGGTCAGAGTTCCATATGGACGGATGGTCCACTTTTTTTGGTCAGGCGGCCAGGAAAGTAAATGTTTTCGTCTTCTTCTTCTCTTCGAGCAGATGAAAATGACATGTCAAAGGAAATGATGTGAGCCTGCATGATGTATGGGTCTTTCTACCTCTGTCGCTCCGTCTCTCTCTCCCTCGCTTTCTCTCGTTCTCGCTCTTTCTCCCCCGACACAGACTTACCTCCATCACTCTCCACAATCCAACCATATTCTCTCCATCTCTTTCTCTCTTTCTGGCCATAGGGAAGAAAAAAGTGTGTGTGTGAGCCATTCTTCTGCTGTTCAATTGCATTTCCCTGCCTGCACTACACACTCACTGACTCGCCGGGATTTGTTTAGGGTGTGGAATTACAATGTGTTGTTATTTTGCGGTGTACAATATCACGGCCAGGCATAGCAATGGTTGTTACTGTTTTTGGAGTTTTGATTGTGATTACATTTTTGTACACATATCTCCAGAGATGTGGCCTGAATATGTGGGTGTCACACACACACACATACACACACACACACACACACACACACACACACACACACACACACACACAAAGGAGCATTCCTCAGATGCATTTAAACTGAACAATAATGGTCACCACAAGGAAGCCGGTTGTGACATGTTTTGTCTGTCTGCTTGGCCAGTTCATTAATCTGTAAACCCGTCAAATAAAAACATGAATAAAGAAACCACATCAATGGCAAAGCTTGATTACCATACAGCCAAACAATATTACACAGAAATCAACCTGCCTCTCTCCTTCGGACAGTTATTTCCTTTGTCTATGGAGTGTCACCAACCGAACACACACACACACACACACACACACACACACACACACACACACACACACACACACACACACACACACACACACACACACACACACACACACACACACACACACACACACACACACACACACACAGTCTTAAAAAGCAGAATGTAATAAGGGCTGTAGAAGGAGGCTGTTATCACACAGTGTCTGGCAGATCCTCTGACATACCCTCAGATTAGCCTCGTACAATGTCATTGTTTCTGACCTGTGCGTGTGTGTGCATGTGGGGGTGTGGCACATTCTCCATTTTTCTCTGCTTCAGTCCTCCCCTCCCTCTCTCGTGCCATCTTCCTTTCTTTTATCATTTCCCGCGGACCTGTTATTAAATCTCCCAGCAGTTTGTTGATTTGATCAGTGTGCTGTAAAGTTGCTGCACCAGAGGGACCAGACTGTTATAGACCACTCTCTCTCTCTCCTCCTCCTCCTCTCTCTCCTCCTGATCTCTCTGTCTGTCTAGTTATGAACTAATTTCTCAAGGGAGACCAGAGCCCATCTCAAAATACAATAGCTTTGTACTCTGGACCCTAAGGTATATGCTAGCCTACCCTATAGTTAAGCCTTTATACTCTGGACCCTAAGGTATATGCTAGCCTACCCTATAGTTAAGCAGTTCTACTCTGGATCCTAAGGTATATGCTAGCCTACCCTATAGTTAAGCAGTTCTACTCTGGACCCATAGGTATATGCTAGCCTACTCTATAGTTAAGCAGTTTTACTCTGGACCCAAAGGTATATGCTAGCCTACCCTATAGTTAAGCAGTTCTACTCTGGACCCATAGGTATATGCTAGCCTACTCTATAGTTAAGCAGTTCTATTCTGGACCCAAAGGTATATGCTAGCCTACCCTATAGTTAAGCAGTTCTACTCTGGACCCATAGGTATATGCTAGCCTACTCTATAGTTAAGCAGTTCTACTCTGGACCCAAAGGTATATGCTAGCCTACCCTATAGTTAAGCCTTTGCGTGATGTGTCTGGGTGCTTGTGTATGCGTGTGTTCCTGCTTCATGTGTGTGTGGCTCTTTTCTCATTCAGTCTGTTGTATTAGTAGATTAAATAGGAGCTATATCTCTGAGACAGACAAGGGACTGGGCCCAACCAAGGCAAACACACAGTCAGGAGAAAACCCAGTTTGTTTGTTTGGATGTATGAGGAGACCAGACCAGCCAATCACATCCTTCTGTTTACCAACCATACCCTTCTCCATGGACCTCTGGGAGAAGGAAGCCAATGGCATGCATGGATGTTTGATGCACACACAGTGGCGCTGTGTATTATTGGTCGACAATAACACACACACAGTGACAGACAGCTGTCAGTATTGGTCCTGCCCACGTCTTACCTCTGGGGGTGGAAGGCAACCAATAACATGGTAGATGGTATTTGGTACAGACTGTAACGCTGTCTGCCGTTGCTAGACACTAACACACAGTCACAGTGACAGCTGTTGGTGTTGGCAGAGCCATGTCAGGGAGAATAGGAGGGTGTGTCAGGATGATTATTGGATCTTCTCCTGTGGAGTAGTGTCAGTGTGGAGAGGAGAATACAGTGCCTATCATCAGTATTCATCCCCTTGGATATTTTCACTTTCTGGCGGGGTTACAAAGTGGGATTGAAATGGATATAATTGTGAATGTATTGGTCACTGATCTGCACAAAATACTCCGTCAAAGTGCAAAGAAAAGTCTATAAATGGTAACAAATTGAACACAAATGTCTTGGTTCTGTAAGTATTCACCCCCTTTGTTATGACAAGCCTAAATATGTTCAGGAGTAAAAATGTGCTTAACAAATCATATAAGTTGCATGGATTTAACTACAAAGACCAGGGAGCTTTTCCATAGTTTCGCAAATAAGGACACGGATTTGTAGAACAACATTTAAAAAAAAAACAGACACTGAATATCCCTTTGAACATGGTGAAGTTATTAATGACACTTTAGCTGGTGTATCAACACACCCAGTCGTTACAAAGATACAGGCATCCTTCCTAACGGAGTTGCTGAAATGGAAGGAAAACGCTCAGGGATCACCCCATGGAGTACGCCAATGGAGATTTTAAAACCGTTTAACGGCTGTGATGGGAGAAAACTTAGGATGGGTCAACATTATAGTTACTCCACAATTCTGTCCTAAATGACCGAGTGAAAAGAAGGAAGCCTGTACAGAATAAAAACATTCCAAAACATGCATCCGGTTTGCAACGACAAGTAACTAAAGTAACACTGCCCAAAATGTGGCAAAATAAATCCCTTTTTGTCCTGAACATAAAGCTGTATGTTTGAGGAAATCTAACACAACGTAGCACTCTCCATATGAACACAGGCAAAATCCTAGAGGAAATCCTGGTTTAGTCTGCTTTTCACCAGACACTGTAATTGTAAATAAGAATTTGTTCTTAACTGATTTGCCTAGTTAAATAAAAAAATAAACACTGAGAAACATTCTCTTTGCAGCAAGACAAAAACCAGCCAAATCTACGCTGGAGTTGCTTACCAAGAAGACAGTGAATGTTCCTGATTGGCCTAGTTACAGTTTTGACTTAAATCTTCCTGAAAATATAAGGCGAGACTTGAAAATGGCGGTTTCGCAATGATCAACAACCATATTGAAAGATATTGAATCATTTTGAAAACAATAATGGGCTAATATTGCCTAATCCAGGTGTGCAAAGCTCTTAGAGACTTACCCAAAGGGACTCACGGCTGTAATTGCTGGCAATGGTGTTTAACATATATATTGACTCAAGGGGTTGAATACTCTGTCATCTCCTCCAAAATGATTGACACCCTTGATAAATATGAACACAAAAGATTGTGTAAAATAAATATGTAAAATATGTGTAAAACAAATACTGAGCTCAAACTAATTGGGAAACTATATTATTTTATGCTAATACAACCGTTTTGTTCAAATCTAACAAAATCAAATCTGCATTAACATTCTACTTTTTTAAAATTAATCTCAGTTTAAGAAACTGTATTATGGCCTTCCATAGCTATAAAATTGAGGTAACACGCAAGTACAATCTAAGGCAAAAAAACACACAAACAAAAAGAGACATGGTTGTTGACCTTCATAAATGGGTACAAAGCTACCTAAAAAAACGAAATATACCACTTACCACTATTAGGGCAATAATGAAGAAGCTTAAAACCACTGGAACAGTGGTGAACTTCTCTGGTATACCTTACCCCCACACGCAGTGAGGAAGATGATTCAGGAGGGAAAGGAAAGTCCAATGGCCACAATTGGAGAATTACAGAACTTGGTCGCATGTTGGGGTCACCAAGTCTCTTAATTTAGAATGAAACGCTACCTTCATGCCAATAGGTTCTTGGGAGGGGTTACCAGAAAAAGCACCTTTAATTGAGAGTAACCAACAGATGTCAACGCCTGAAGGATTGGAACTGGGTGTTTTGGTCAGATGAGACCAAAATGAAAGGTATTTGGCCACGCACACCAGCGGTGAGTTTGTGGTTGAAAGAAAGATGCAGAAAATAACCTCATACCCTCTGCAAAATGCGTCTCTTTGATGTTAAGTGCCTTCCTCGAGGGCACAACGGCAGGCAATGGCATTTAGAATTTGATACCAGCAACTTCCTGGTTGCCAGCTCACTTCACCTCTCTAACGGCTAGGCTACCTGCTAGGCTACCTGCTAGGCTACCTGCTAGGCTACCTGCTAGGCTACCTGCTAGGCTACCTGCCGCCCCATGTGGCTGTTTTTCTTCCACTAGTCCTGGGGCCCTTGGTAAGGTCAACGGCATCATGAACTTTACCCAATACCAGGACGTTTTAGTCAGAAACCTGGTTGCTTCTGCCAGGAGGCTGGATTTTCCAGGAAGACAATGACCCTAAGCACACAAAGACACATTATAGACTTTTTTGCTCATCTTTATCAAGGGTGCCTATACTTTACCCAATACCAGGACGTTTTAGTCAGAAACCTGGTTGCTTCTGCCAGGAGGCTGGATTTTCCAGGAAGACAATGACCCTAAGCACACAAAGACACATTATAGACTTTTTTGCTCATCTTTATCAAGGGTGCCTATAAAATGCAAACATCCACTGTGATTTTAGAGTAAATTGTGTAGATCGTTGACAAAAATGACCATTTTAAATCCATTTTAAACCCACTTTGTAACACAATGAAATCTAAAGAAATCCAATGGGGGTGAATACTTACAGTGTGATAAGCACGGTGTATGTGTGTGTGTTGGGATTTTCTCCATTGGACAGAATGTTCAGTTATGTTTGTGTGATTGCCACTCAAAGTTTATTGAGAGGAAGGGACAACTGACGAATAGATTCATTAAAGCTGAAAGCCGCAATGGGTGAAACGGTGCCACTGGTCACCCAGGCGCATTTGCTATTGTACTTGTTTTGAGGAAATGAGCATCCAGCTAAATAAATCATAATACATACTCTGCTGTTCTATTTCATGCGCAATGATGTCAGAGGGGGGAAAAAAAACATTGTTGTTTGAAGTAACGTCTTTGTTGATGTAATTTCACAAAAGTATATGGCAGTTTCACCGCTATGGATTGCAGCTTTATAGAACTAGACAATGGATTCAGTTGTGTGCGTGTGTGTGTGCGTGTGTGTGTGTGCGCGTGTGTGTGCGCGTGTGTGTGTGTGTGAAAAAGAACAAGCCAAACAGCTAATAGAGTCAGAGTGAGGCGCAACAGCCCGGCTCAGAGGGAGATGGGTAACCATAGCAACATGTATTTTAGTTTGCCACCCCTCTTTAGCACACGCATACATAAAATCCGTAGAGAACACACAGAGAACAATAGTGTGTGTGTGTGTGTGTGTGTGTGCAGTGCGTGTTTGTGTCTGTGTATTGGTCTGCCATGAACATTTAGGAACTAACACATTTATTAGAATCCTCCATACCAAACTGTCAGTATCTTTATGGTGTGTTTTTTTGTTCCTCTATCACGTTCCGTGTAACCCTGCGGTAGCTGCTGTGTTTTACATCCCGCTGTTCTCATGGGGCTTGGGGCAACAGTGGACCTTTTTCTATTCACAAGCACAGAGACTCGGTAGTTTAGTGAATACGGAAACAAACCTTGATACTTTTCAGTCTTTCTATTGCAAAACTGTTCATGCAAATTGTAACGAGCAACACATTTGGCATCAGTTTCATCGGGTTGGTTCTCCTACAATGCAGAACTTGACCTGGTTGTTTCACAGACTGGCACGGTTGAAACTGGTCAAAGGATGCTTTTAGGTGGTTTGACTAAAAATGACCTAATGTTCTGTGTGTGTATGTGTTTTGCGGGAGTCTGTTTGTGCGGAGGATACTAAACAAAACTGTAATTTCAGAGTAAGGCAGAGGTTTTTTTGGGGGGGGTGTGTGGTGTTTATGTGGTTTCAGTGAGTGTGTGTGTGCATGCAAGCATGCACATGCATCTGTTCTGTGATGTGTGCTGGGGCCTTCCGTGTACAAAGCCTTTGCTTGGGGAAAATCCCCAGCCAGCCAAACAACAAACACCATTTCATCCTACACACAGCAGCTTGCCACCAAAAATAATATTTTTTTTTGTTTTTGCCTGCACTGTTTCTCTCCTCCTCTCTTCTATCCCTCCTTCCCTCCTCTTCCCCCATTACTTGTTCCCTCTTTTTTTCATCCCCCTGCTTGCTGACTGAAGCTCATTTTGTGTTGAGTAGAGTTACTGTAAACTTTCAACGTTTACCAGGAAACTACTAGAATTTTTGTAACTTTCAAAGTTTATTTGGAATTTTATCAAACATCTAGGGGCCTTTTTGGGTACTCCAGATTATCACAGGTGTCTGTAATTATCTGGCCCTCTGTAAAAAAAATAAATAAAATGAAATACTTAAGATATTTATTTTTATATTTTTATAACGTGACAAAGCTGTAAAACAGTATCCTAAATACAAACGATCAACTTACTTAATACTATTGGTGTTTTATATGAAAGTTTCTGCTTGAAATATCCTTTTATACATATTTTTTTACAATTATTTATTTGACTATATATTTGTTAATGTTTTGACATGAAAAAAGTCAATAGTTGGAAGAGTTGCAGAGTTAATTGAAATTTCATTAATTAGGCTATTTTATCTTGGCCATGTGGTCTATCCCTAGTTTTGAGTCAGAGAAACATCTCTCTCTCTCGTTTTCTGAGTCAGAACCATCTGCCGCTCGCGATAATGGGTCGCTAGGGAGGAGAGGACCGGCAAACCGGAGACAAATTGAAAAAGAGAGAACGCAGAGCGTTTCGATACCAACCTGTTTGTCTGTCTGCCCACTGCATTATGCCAAAAACAACTGAGTGTGTGTTTATGCGCAAACAATGATCGTGCTCTCTCTCTCTCTCTCGCTCTCTCTCTCTCTCTTTCTCTTTCTCTCTCTTTCTCTCTCTTTCTTTCTCTTTCTCTCTCTTTCTCTCTCTTTCTCTCTTCTCTATCAGAAATGGTCAATTCTTGACCTCTGAGTTTGTCCTCCTCCTAAACCAGCTCTACTGATACGTTTCTTTATAGAACTATCTCACTGTCTGAACTGGACAGGCTTAGAGTTCATCCGACCATACTCAGCAATCCATGGTCCCCTTTGTGTCTTTCTGCTTTTCCCTTCTTCTTTTCTGAAGTCTTCTTGTGTTAGACTAGCAGACAACTGATAACAATCTGACATCTCATTGCCTTCTGTTCTGAGTCATCGCAGGCCTGTCAGATTCCTTTGACTATGAATGAGTCTTTATTGAAGTTGTCTTCTGTTGGCGTACTGACACATCAACGCTATCAGTAGTGCTTTGGCAGCGTCTAGCATCTCCACATAGGCACAAACACACACACTTTGACACCTCTTGTGAAGAGTTATGGCGATAACCATCTTTAAGCAAGGAGGAAATGTGTGTGAGATGGAATCGATCAGATATGTAAAGCTGCACATTAAGTCATATTGAACCAGATGTTTCGATTGTGTGTGTCGTGGCGGGGGCAAGTGGGGTTGGAGTCTAGTGGAATAAAGGCCTGTCAGCGGGAGTGTCAATGCGACAGCAGAATGTATGATGGGTGTGTTTACGGACATATTCAACCTCTCCTTATCCCAGTCTGTTGTCCCCACATGCTTCAACAGTTCCACCATTGTGCCTGTACCAAAGCAAGCTATGGTAACTGAACTAAATCACTATCCCCCTCTAGCATTCACTTCTGTCATCATGAAGTGCTTTGCGAGACTAGTCAAGGGCCATATCACCTCCACCCTGCCCGGGACCCTAGACCCACTACAATACTCTGGTTAGAGATGATCCAATCGCTAATTACTTTGTTTTGTACAACACCCGTCATTGTGACGTCACCAAAAATGACTTCAGTGATGGAGGTCTCGGACTGAAGTATGTAGCGAACATAAAGCAACTTTCATAATGCAGATCTCTAAATGAATACCAACTGCCTCTAGGGAAAATGTTAATTTTTGAGTGTAGGCTCATTTATTTTCGGCAACAACACACTCACTCATCACAAATTGTAAGCAAGCTAGTTACAGTGCCCCTAAAGACATGATTGACATTGGGAATAGAGGGTGGGCTGTCAGCTGATTGTTGTAAATCTGCTACTTACCTAGCTCTGTTTTTTTTTTGTTTTTTTTACTGATTGTGATTTATCTTCAACGCTCTTAAATAATAAATTTAATAATATAATATCCATAATTTTCCAGCTCAAGATACATTTGAATAATAATTTGGTGGGTGCTTGTATTTGTCATATTTCCCACACAAGTGTTTATTAATACGCGTGTGTGAATTGTAAGTCTGTGTTTTGCATATCCAAACTCTCCCTGAGACACCCTCAGAGAGTGGGGTCACCGTTAGTGTCTGCCATTATGAACCTGGAGCAATTAGTGTTAAGTGCCTTGCTCAAGATTTTCACCTTGTTGGCTCTGGGATTCGAACAAGCAACCTTTCGGTTACTGGCCCAACACAGGTAGTCTAGACTCTAGCTAACTGCCACATACTAAAATATCTACACAAATATCCTGTAAACTCCATATATTGGCGGTAGGTTGCCTAGCGCTTAGAGCATTGGGCCAGTAACCGAAAGGTTGCTGGTTTGAAGGCACTTAACCCTAATTGCTGCTGTAAATCGCTCTGGATAAGAGCGTCTGCTAAATGACTAAAATATATGGGTGGCTTGTGTGGATATTTTAGTATATGGTGGTTAGCTAGAGTCTAGACTACCTGTGTTGTTGATGCAGGCCGCTCCTCTGTCTTTCTGCTGCGTGCATAAGCCATCCGGACCAAATATTGGTGATGATGTAAATCAAGTGTTATCAGTGTTAATCAAATGTTATGCTGCTGTGGAAGTACTGTTTATATTTAAACTAGGTAGTTTACTACACACACTCAACCGGGCACGGCATCTCAAGCCATACATGTTTGGATAACACGCAAGCTACGTACAGGGCAGATCAACGGACAGGGTAGGGCTGGGGGGTGGCGAACCCGATCTGTGCATGTGCTTGCATAGACTACAGCTCTGCTTTCAACACTATAGTGCCCTCTAAGTGTGTCACTAAGCTCAGGGCCCTTGGTCTGACCCCTTCCCTGTGCAGCTGGGTCCTAGACTTACTGACTGGCCGACCCCAGGTGGTGAGGATAGGCAACAACACCTATGCCACACTGATCCTCAACACAAGGGCCCCAGAAGGGCCACCTCCTTTACTCCCTGTTCACCCATGACTGCGTGGCTCTGCACAACTCCAACTCAATCAAGTTTGCTGATGACACGACAGTGGTAGGCCTGATTACCAATAACAATGAGGGTGGTGCCAGGAAAATAACCTCTCCCTCAACATAAACAAAACAAAGGAGCTGATCGTAGACTACAGGAGACAGAAGAGGGAGCACGCCCCCATCCACATCAACGGGGCCGCATTGGAGAGGGTCAAATGCTTAAAGGGACCGGAAAGGGTCCCACCACACCGACACCGTGGCGAAGAAAGTGCTATAGCGCCTCTACAACCTCAGGTGGCTGAAGACATTCGGGAATGGCCCCTCATACTCTCACAAACTTCACAGCCGGGTACGGCAGTCAGCCCAGCGCAACACCAGGGGAACTCTGCCTGCCCTCCAGGACATTTATAGCACGCTGTGTCAAAGGAAGGCCAAAAAGATCATCAAGGACCACAGTCACCCGAGTCAAGGTCTGTTCACTCTGTTACCATCTAGCAGACAGAGACAGTGCATGCATCAAAAGCTGAGACCGAAAAACTGAAAAACAGCTTCTATCACTAGGCCATCAGACTGTTGAACACCCATCACATCATCTCCTCTTGTTAGAGACAAAGATGGATTCACTCCCATCAAAACACACACACACACACAAGCTCTCACACACACACCTCATACACAAGCAGACTCCTGTACTCACATATACACTCAGGAACATGCATACACCCATACTCACAAACACACACGCACACTCTCGCGCACACACACACACACACACACACACACACACACACACACACACACACACACACACACACACACACACACACACACAGCCAACGCTTCTGTTCCATGTATAAATACATTAAACACTAGACCAGTGGCAGTTGGTGACGTTTAAGATGAGAGGATGATTATTTTTTTTATGTGCATGGCCTTATTTCTATTAAAGCATATTGGATGACTGTCATTCATATTCCATTCACCCAGTTCAGTGGCCTCATAGACTAGACGTGACATCGTAAATTAAATCTACTATTTTAGAATATGAGGACTTGTGCAAATTATGGAGGCACACTTGGCAATGCCATCACACACAATTTGTTTTGTATACTTTTATCGTAATTGACGTCAATCGACACCCAATCCCTGTTTGATGCACACTGTACACCTTCCATTTATTTGGGGCTGGGGCTCATAGGTTCATTTACGCAACACTAACCATGTTTCCATCCAACTATTTCACACGGATTAATTACCTGACGCATGAAAAAAGTAACGACTGGGTTGATGGAAACATGAAATGCTTGTACAATTTTCTAAATGCCTACAGACAATTTGTTTGTTCGACTGATTGTGTCGTTAAAATTATGTGAAAAACGGCGGTGAAAAATGCACAAATATTGATATAATAACCACGCAATGATACAGTATGTTGTGTGGTCCTCCCACTATGACCCGGGGAAAGCATGCAGTTTATTAGGTTACAGATTAAATAAATGATGATGAACTTCACAGGGTGGTGAAAGTGCAAGGTGATGAGCTTGATGCTCCTTTCCCAAAAATATTGAGGGTCTTATTCTGGTGACATGATGATCGACGCTTGGTTGCCGTTTGACAAATACAAATAATATCGCTCTCATCCGTAATAATCTCATAATGTAGGAAGCCTACCCCCACTGTATGTGTGAGCTATTGGCTAAAGCGCATGTGCAAAGACAAGAGTGTGACAAGAGTTTGCTATATGACGCAATAGAAACTCATCTAACTTGTATTTTTGTTATTCGGTACATGGTACATGGGAATTTAACCTCAAGTCATTTTTTGTGCACTAAGTCATCACATACAGCATTTTATCCTCAAAAATCAGTTCACTAGAAACATCTTCGCTGGGCAAATTAACACATTGTTTTATGCAGATGTTAGAATATTTGCATGAAAATCTGTTGCAAATTGGATGGAATCCTTGCTAATGTTGTGGAGTGTGCACTTATGAGTTACAGATTTTGGAACACTGTTCCTTTCAGCCAAGGTTTACAAAATGCCATCTAATTGCTGCATCGATCTCCCTGTGCCTATCAACTATTTAAACTTAAAGGCTGAGTGTCAATGAATGACTTTCTGGTCTCATTGAAGCTGGGTCGAAATGTCTTCCTGCCTATCTTGTAGACTGTTGTTGGGAGGACCACTGCAGAAGTCTTAAAGCGATTTCACATTGTGTATCTGGAGAGAAGTGAATAACTTGATTGTTTCAGGTAAAAAATAAATGAGCATCTGAGGCACCACCAGCAGGGTCATTTCAAAATCAAATCAAATTGTCTTTGTCACATGCGCCGAATACAACCGGTGTAGACCTTACATTGAAATGCTTACTTACAAGCCCTTAACCAACAATGCAGTTTTTTTTTTAAAGCACACAAAAAAATTATTAAGAAATAAAAGTAACAAATAATTTAATAGCAGCAGTAAAACAACAATAGCGAGGCTACATACAGGAGGTACCGGTGCAGAGTCAATGTGCGGGGGCACTGGTTAGTTGAGGTAATTGAGGTTAAATGTACATGTAAGTAGAGTTATTAAAGTGACTATGCATAGATAAAAACGGAGAGTAGTAGCAGCGTAAGGAGGGGGACAATGCAAATAGTCTGGGTAGCCATTTGATTCGATGGCTTGGGGGTAGAAGCTGTTTAGAAGCCTCTTGGACCTAGACTTGGCACTCCGGTACCGCTTGCCGTGCGGCAGCAGAGAGAACAGTCTATGGCTAGAGTGGCTGGAGCCTTTAACAATTTGTAGGGCCTTCCTCTGATACTGCCTGGTATAGATGTCCTGAATGGCAGGAAGCTTGGCCCCAGCGATGTACTGGGCCGTACGCACTACCCTCTGTAGTGCCTTGCAGTCGGAGGCCGAGCAGTTGCCATACCAGGCAGTGATGCAACCAGTCAGGATGCTCTCGATGGTGCAGCTGTAGAACCTTTTGAGGATCTGAGGACCCATGCCAAACCTTTTCAGTCTCTTGAGGGGGAATAGGTTTTGTCATGTCCTCTTTGTCGTGTCTTGGTGTGCTTGGACCATAGGTAGTTAGTTAGTTAGTTAGTTTGTTGGTGATGTGGACCCCAAGGAACGTGATGCTCTCAACCTGCTCCACTACAGCCACTACGTACTTTTCCTGTAGTCCACAATCATCTCCTTTTGTCTTGATCAGGTTGAGGGAGAGGTTGTTGCCCTGGCACCACACAGCCAGGTCTCTGACCTACCACTGTTGTGTCATCGGCAAACTTAATGATTGTGTTGGAGTCGTGCCTGGCCGTGCAGTCATGAGTGAACAGGGAGTACAGCAGGGGACTGAGCACGTACCCCTGAGGGGCCCCCGTGTTGGGGATCAGCGTGGCGGAAGTGATGTTACCTACCCTTACCACCTGGGGACGGCCCGTCAGGAAGTCCAGGATCCAGTTGTAGAGGCAGGTGTTTGAATGCTGACCTGTAGTCAATGAATGGCATTCTCACAAAGGTGTCCAGGTGGGAAAGGGCAGTGTGGTGTGCAATAGAGATGGTATCATCTGTGGATCTGTTGGGGCGGTATGCAAATTGAAGTGGGTCTAGAGTTTCTGGGATAATGGTGTGAGCCATTACCAGCCTTTCAAAGCACTTCATGGCTCCAGACATGAGTGCTACGGGTCGGTAGTCATTTAGGCAGGTTACCTTAGTGTTCTTGGGCAAAGGGACTCTGGTGGTCTGCTTGAAACATGTTGGTATAACAGACTCTGTCAGGGAGAGGTTGCATGCAGGGAAATCTGATCTGTCAACCAGCTGCAATATCTCTGTATACTACCTACTGCTGTGGTGCCCTTTACCCTTAAGTGTCCATGAGCTGCTCCCAGCCTGTGATTTGTGTGTTGTGTGTCAGGTTAGTCACTGACAGAATATCTGTGCAAATGACCAATAAAGCAAGTATGGTCAAATAAAGGCCAGACTATATATATATATATATATATATATATATATATGGTAGCAGTGCATGTAATGTATCTAGTCCCAAAGTGGCTGCATGGTTGTTAGAGGCTCTGCTGAAGTTAAGTCTTTCAAGTTTCCATTAAGGCTGTGCTATTGGTTATCGGTGGGAGACGTAGATGCTGGTTTACACAATGAAAATCAGTGTTAAACTAATCAAAATATATTTTGTAGTTGAGATTCTTCAAAAGTATCCACCCTTTGCTTTGATGACAGCTTTGCACGCTCTTGGCATTCTCTCAACCAGCGTCATGAGTTAGTCACCTGGAATGCATTTCAATGAACAGGTGTGCCTTGTTAAAAGTTAATTTGTGGAATTTATTTCCTTAATGCGTTTGAGCCAATCAGTTGTGTTGTGACAAAGTAGGGGTGGTATACCTTATTTGGTAAAAGACCAAGTCCATATTATAGCAAGAACAGCTCAAATAAGCAAAGAGAAACAACAGTCTCTCATTACGGTGAGACATGAAGGTCAGTCAATCCAGAAAATATCAAGAACTTTGAAAGTGTCAAGTGCAGTCGCAAAAAACATGAAGCTCTATGATGAAATTGGCTCTCATGAGGACGGCCACAGCAAAGCAAGACCCAGAGTTTCCTGTGCTGCAGAGGATAAGTTCATTCGAGTTACCAGCCTCAGAAATTGCAACCCAAATAACTGTTCAGAGGAGACTGCATGATTCAGGCTTTCATGGTCAAATTGCTGCAAAGAAACCATAACTAAAGGACACCAATAATAAGAAGAGGCTTGTTTAGGCCAAGAAACACGAGCAATGGACATTAGACCGGATGTAAGATTGATGTAAGATGTAAGATTTTTGGTTCCAACCGCTGTGTCTTTGTGAGACGCAGAGTAGTTGAATGGATGATCTCTGCGTGTGTGGTTCCCACCGTGAAGCATGGAGTAGGAGGTGTGATGGTGTGGGGGTGCTTTGCTGGTGACACTGTCTGTGATTTATTTAGAATTCAAGGGACACTTAACCAGCATGGCTACCAAAGCATTCTGCAGCGATGTGCAATCCGATCTGGTTTGCGCTTAGTGGGACTATTATTTGTTTTTCAACAGGACAATGACCCAAAACACACCTCCAGGCTGTGTAAGGGCTATTTTTACCAACATGGAAAGTGATGGAGCGCTGCATTAGATGACCTGGCTTCCACAATCACCCGACCTCAACCCAATTGAGATGGTTTGGGATGAGTTGGACCGCAGAGTGAAGGAAAAGCAGCCAACAAGTGCTCAGCATATGTGGGAACTCCAAGAGTTTTCGAAAAGCATTCCAGGTGAAGCTGGTTGAGAGAATGCCAAGAGTGTGCAAAGCTGTCATCAATGCAAAGGGTGGCTACTTTAAATAATCTAAAATATATTTTGATTTGTTTAACACTTTTGGTTACTACATGATTCCATAAGGGACAGGGAAAGGTGGATACCTAGTCAGTTGTTCAACTGAATATATTCAACTTAAATGTGTCTTACTGCATTTAACCCAACCACTCTGAATCAGAGAGGTTGGGGGGGGGGGGGGGGCTGCCTTAATCGACATCCACGTCTTCAGCGCCGGTGGAACAGTGCCTTGCTCAGGGGCAGAACGACAGATTTTTACCTTGTCAGCTGGTGGATTTGATCCAGCAACCTTCCGGTTAATGTCCTAGCGCTCTAACCACTAGGCTACCTGCCGTCATATGTGCTATTTCATAGTTATGATGTCTTCACTATTATTCTACAATGTAGAAAATAGTCAAAATAAAGAAAAACCCTTGAATGAAAAACATTTGACTGGCACTGCTTATATAAAAACCACACACACACACACACACACACACACACACACACACACACACACACACACACACACACACACACACACACACACTCACCAGTTTATTAGCCACGCCACCCCGTTCACGAAAATGTCCGTAGCTTGCTATATAAAGCAGGCAGACTGTTATCCAGTTACTGTTCGATTGAACATTAGAATGGGCATTAGAATCCGTGCCAGGCGCGCTGGTTCTAGTACCTCGGAAATGGTTACTAAGGTGTACCGAGTATTGTGCAACAAACAAAAAAACATCCAGTCAGCGGCAGTCTTGTGGGCGAAAACAGCTCGTTGATGAGCGGTCCAAGGAAAATGGCAAGAATTGTGCAAGCTAACAGGTGGGCCACAAACAGGCAAATAATGGTGCAGTGTAACAGTGGTGTGCAAAACGGAATCTCACACAACTCGTCGGTCCTTGTCACGGATGGGCTGTTGCAGCAGACAACCACACCGTCGGTGGTGTAATGGCGTGGGGACTGTTTTCCTGGCACACATTAGGTCCCTTGATACCAATTGAGCAACATTTCCATGCCTGAAGAATTCAGGCTCTGGAGGCAAAGTGTGGTCTGACCCAGTACTACAGTGCCTACAGAAAGTATTCATACCTCTTGACTCACACTTAAACCTTCCGCTTGGGGCTGGATGTGTCAATGTGTAGTTCATACATGCATAATCATGGAGCTCAATGGACATAACGAGAGAGATATGACAAGGTGCACATATTGAGTACCACAGTACGAGTCTTTTCATAAAACCTAGCGGTAAAACTCGGAAATGGTTCCAATAATTTTTCCACCATTCATTTTTACGTAGGGGATTTTAGAAGTACTTCATATAAGGTCTGTGTTTTGTTTAGGCTTACCCTGGCGTCGTGGCGTTTTGATAACTGCGCAGATCTCTCTCGGACAAGGTTACTTTTATCAATCTATTCGCCTGTAATTACCCCCCCCCCCCCAAAGGAAATGCTAATTAGCCACTAATGTGGCTATCATACAGAACTACACATCTTGTCACTCGAGGCACAGGGTGTGAAAAAACCTCCACATTTCTCTATGCAAACTCTCATCAACAAGTAGCAAGTAACCTAGTAAGTAGATATTATAGCCTTTTTAGTTCCTCTTGTAAATAATTGACGTCGTGTATTTCTCGTAATTTCTTGTGTAATTCATTTTTTTCTGTACTTTTTCAAATTACCTAGCATTTTTTTTATTAGCATAATGTCTTAAATTACCTTGGCCTTTGTAGTTAACCAGCTAATCTCTCCGTCGATCCGAAGCCTTAAGTTATCTAAGTTATTCCGAAAAGCACACGTGCATTTTCTTTTCTTCCCGCCAAAGAGGCGTCGCTGGAGCCATGTGATAAGGTAAGCACTGTTTCCTAGTCAAAGTTCTGTGGTTAACTAGGTGCTTATGAAAGCTAGATAACCACTGATTGTAGTTATGGGTACAACGCACATTACCTTCCTTACAAGTAAAAAATAAAGCTGTATGGGCTAGCATAATGACTTGTGACATTTTTATTGACAATTCTTTAGTGAGCTAGCTAGTGAACGTTAGCTCGCGGTTTGTGTAGTCATGCTTCTTTACACAGTCATATGTTAGCTAGCGTTAGCCCACCAGGGAAGGGATATTTAGCTAGCTGGCTGGCAAGGATAAGATAAGCTTATGAAATTAAGCTAGCCCGCAGCTAGTACTTTTCAGACTGGGCTAGTAGACTATGTGCGAAGCTAGCCAGACACAGCAGTGACATTTTGCCTTTACATACATCGCATGCCACAGATTCAGGACCTGAATGTTACCTGGTCAAGTAGAAATCAAGGTCTGCTGGCCAGTGCACAAGATCCTTATGTATAATCCCTGCATATAAATTCCTTTCAGACGATCTCCCTACCATTGTCGATCCTCCTCAGTGACCTCACGGCTGAGGGTTTTAACTTTCCTCTTGAGAATTAGATGCATAGGTACAGTCATGTAGCTCATAGCAGTTCTTCACCTTTTCAGGCAAATAGTATCCTCATCATTAGAGCATTAGAGATGATTCCTCCATCCCAGCAGAAATGTCCCATCCACATAGTAGGGTTTTAGATGTGCAGATAGACCAAAGCCCAGTCTATTTTACCATTACTATAGTCAAGTCTGTGGGTTATTGTATTTAAATAAATGTTACCATTTTAGTAATCAGCCTAGCTAGCTAGTAAAAGTAGCTTTTTTGTCAGATGGGCATACTGGAGACCCAGTGACAGTGCTCAGGTCTGAAGCTTCCATTTTCTGTTGGGAAAGAGAAATGTGCCCTTTATTTAACAGAAAAGGTAGCTCATCCAACATGGCAGAAGAGGAAGATCCAGACTGTTGAGAGACCACTTGTCACATTGTCCAAGGTGGGTTTGTCTTATAACAAGACATTTTCTGTCCAGATAAATATGTTGATAGGGCATTGAAAAAGACCCACCACTGACTAAATGTCTCTTTGTTTTCCAGTGCAACAGGAGTGAACCCCTCAGGCCATCCAGTGCATAGACATCATGTGCCAGTGTGAGCTGAGTGCGAGCGTCCAGTTGTGGAGACTACAGCCCATCGAGCCTGTGGACTGACAGGTCAGTAACTCGTCAAATATGATACAATATTGTGTAAAACATTGAATTTATAGATGCTTTGAAATTGACTTTAGGTCCCATTCTCCCCATGTTTTAGATGTTACATGCGGAACGTCAGGTTCACCCCACCAACAGCAGTGTATGATCAATGCCACCCTCAGCCAGGTGATCTGCTGGAAGTGACGTACTCTCTCTCACTCTGGGGGATAAGACATCATTTAAACAGCACAGATATAAATTCCCACTGTGCCCATGATAAAAATGCAATGTGAATTGTGTTTTATTACTGAATGGAAAATGTGAGGAGATGCACTAAGACCAGCCTTTGTGATTGAACTTAAGTTGGCTGCTTTGAGCAAAACCTGAATGTAATAGGCTCCTAGAATAGGTTATATTGTTTGTGTATGATCTTTATTCATTGTTCACTTGCTTTTCAACAATATCAGGTACAAGCAGGGATGACTGGGGCCTTCAGCAAGTAAGACACGAGGGGGGTAATAAATAATTTGAACATCACAGATTTAAATTCCCAACTGTTCCCATGATGAACTGAACTACATTACTTTAGTTGGCTGCTTTGAACAAAACTTGTATGTAATAAAACCTATTCTGGGAAACTAGTCTGTGTGTATGAAATATGTGAAATATTTTTTCCCTGAAAACAGGTACTGACAGGAAGAGCAATATGAGTCTGTCAGAGGTCATCACGTTGGATGGTGATGGAGGCTTTGGTGGTCCACACAATAAAGAAGCAGGTGTCCCTTCCAGTGATGTGGAGCTGACCTTGGACCTGGTGCCAGTAAGGATGGTCTTCACGGAGGCGGTAAGACCCTCCCTCCTTGATACAGAAATTCTTCGACTTCACTGCCTCTTCAATGGTAAGGTCCGTTGCACCATAGGGACACTTGACTTCCACCACTGGTGTGGTACCCACCAGACCATCCGGTGAGGCATCCAGGATCCCAGAACCCGTGACCCAAAGCCCTGACTCCTGCACATCCATCTCTTTAGCAAAGCGTTTCCCAAACTCTGTCCTGGGGACCCCATGGGGTGCATGTTTAGTTTTTTGCCCTGGCACTACACAGCTGATTAAAATCATCAAAGCTTGGTGATTAGTTGATTATTTGAATCAGCTGTGTAGTGCTCGGGCAAAAACCAAAACATGCACCACTTGGGGTCCCCAGGACTGAACTTGGGAAAGCCTGCTGTAGCCATTTTGAATGCCTTGATGTCCTCCTCTTTGTTATCTGTGCCCCACTTTAGACACCCCATCCAACGACTGATCTGAGGACCCTTTTAGCAGCGACTGAGTAACGCGCTTGGCCTTAACCGCTGCTCTGTAATTGCTGGACGTCAACCTCCCTCTTCTCATGGTGTGCCAGTTGGGGTTGGTGTGGTGTCCAACTGTTGCCTGCCGGCCAGGATGCCTGCATGCCCCAGGTGCCCTTGTTCTTTTAACAATGTCCGGTACAGACAGGGATGACGGGGAGGGTAGCGGTTGTTCTGGCTCAGGTTCAAGGAGACTTGCCATTCCACTGTACCTGTCCCAGAGTCTGTTCCTTAGCCACTGAAGATCCTCCTCTGTGGGCTCTCGGGACAGAGGGTTGTAGTCTTCAGCCGGGTACAGGTCCTCCGCTGACTGCACCTGGTTGGGCTTCCTCCACTCGAATTCCACATCTGTACGGCAGATATTGTGAACTGCCAAAATAGGCTGCATGGCTACACTGATGAGCTCCACGGAGGCATTCCCATGTGGTAGAGAGAATCCCCTGGTCACCTATAGAGACCTGCCAACAGGAAGGATGTTAAGTGACACATGCCTTTCAATTCATGAAACTTTGAACACCATGAAATGCATTTGTTGTAAGAAATGTGCTGTATACTGTATAAAGTTGGATTTGATTGATGACATGACAGCTTTAGAATATTTAATAACTCATTTTCACATGAAGACAAGTGCAGTTTTTCCATAAACGTTTAATTGATAACTTGGGATTTCATCACTTGCCATATCAATCATACAGGGGGAAGGATCCTATAAATCAAGACTGTGTGAATGCATGTACCACTCCGAATAAAAAAAAGTACTGTGCCTTTGAAAATGTGTCTCTGGTCATGAAACTACAATACAGGCTGGATGTCTAAACAAAGTCAATTCTGAATGTCAATAGATTTTTTAGATTCATTCTCATCAATGACAACATTCTAGAACTGAGTTATCACTCATCTAAGTCTGGTATCCGGGGTAATCTGGTTAATTATATAATTGATTAAGTGTCTCTTTCCTTGTCGAATGTTAACAGCTGTATAGAACACATTATATTGCTAAGATGCTCAAACTGAACTTAATAGCTACACTCACCGACTCAGGATAAACATTTATCCCTCATGCTGGCCTTGACCAAAACGGTATGTTACTACCCTTCACTATAGTTGCACTTCTCCACAAGGCCAGACAGTCTCCCCTTTTAATGCTCATCATTGAAAAATGCCATAGGGTTTGAAATCAAAGTCGACATACTGCACAAACAAGTAATACAAAATACATTTTGATCTACTGCTCTGCTAACTAGCTAGCTAAAGTAGTCATTGGCTAGCTAAGACGGAGAAAGGGGACGGAAGAAGTTCCACACTTTATTCAATGAATTTCAATACAGCACATGGATCGGCTAGTGTCGGCTAGCGATGACGTGCAGGAGGTCTTCTCTGTTGCTCATTAGTATTTCCCTTTTTTTTTTTACTAAATTGAGGTGAATATATTGCTAAAACTCACCTTGGCCGAGAGAGAATTACAAGGTTATCAAAACGTCACACCAAGGTAACGCTGCACCAAATAAATATTTAATTTGAAGTGTTTGTAAAATTCACTATGTGAACAAATGAAATTTTTTCACTATGTGGTGAAAAAAGATTGGAACCATTTCTGTGTTTGACTGCTAGGTTAAATGGTTAGTATGACACATCCACTGTGGCAGACTATGTGACGTAGTACTCCATTTTTGGGGACCACATTTTGCTCATGAGTGCTACTTTCAGAACTACTGGTAAAAAAAGAATACAAAAGTACAGAAGAATCTCTTTAATGTAAAAGCCAGGCTGTGGTTAGCTGGAGAATCAGGGTGTACTCTAGCCTCGCTCTTAAACCTCCACATCCAACTGGAGATGGAGTGCCAATACTTCTGTGGTGTGTGTGTGCACGTGTTGCTGTAGGGTCTGATGGTGGTTGACATGTGTTGCTGTAGGGTCTGATGGTGGTTGACGTGTGTTGCTGTAGGGTCTGATGGTGGTTGACGTGTGTTTCTGTAGGGTCTGATGGTGGTTGACGTGTGTTGCTGTAGGGTCTGATGGTGGTTGACGTGTGTTTCTGTAGGGTCTGATGGTGGTTGACGTGTGTTTCTGTAGGGTCTGATGGTGGTTGACGTGTGTTTCTGTAGGGTCTGATGTTGGTTGACGTGTGTTGCTGTAGGGTCTGATGGTGGTTGACGTGTGTTGCTGTAGGGTCTGATGGTGGTTGACGTGTGTTTCTGTAGGGTCTGATGGTGGTTGACGTGTGTTGCTGTAGGGTCTGATGGTGGTTGACGTGTGTTGCTGTAGGGTCTGATGGTGGTTGACGTGTGTTGCTGTAGGGTCTGATGGTGGTTGACGTGTGTTGCTGTAGGGTCTGATGTTGGTTGACGTGTGTTGCTGTAGGGTCTGATGGTGGTTGACGTGTGTTGCTGTAGGGTCTGATGGTGGTTGACGTGTGTTGCTGTAGGGTCTGATGGTGGTTGACGTGTGTTGCTGTAGGGTCTGATGGTGGTTGACGTGTGTTGCTGTAGGGTCTGATGGTGGTTGACGTGTGTTGCTGTAGGGTCTGATGGTGGTTGACGTGTGTTGCTGTAGGGTCTGATGGTGGTTGACGTGTGTTGCTGTAGGGTCTGATGGTGGTTGACGTGTGTTGCTGTAGGGTCTGATGGTGGTTGACGTGTGTTGCTGTAGGGTCTGATGGTGGTTGACCCAGTGTTTCCATCAGGCTGTGCTGTTCTGATAACATTTCTCACTATTGTATTGTACAATGCTCAAAAAAATAAAGGGAACACTTAAACAACACAATGTAACTCCAAGTCAATCACACTTCTGTGAAATCAAACTGTCCACTTAGGAAGCAACACTGATTGACAATAAATTTCACATGCTGTTGTGCAAATGGAATAGACAACAGGTGGAAATTATAGGCAATTAGCAAGACACCCCCAATAAAGGAGTGGTTCTGCAGGTGGTGACCACAGACCACTTCTCAGTTCCTATGCTTCCTGGCTGATGTTTTGGTCACTTTTGAATGCTGGCGGTGCTTTCAATCTAGTGGTAGCATGAGACGGAGTCTACATCCCACACAAGTGGCTCAGGTAGTGCAGCTCATCCAGGATGGCACATCAATGCGAGCTGTGGCAAGAAGGTTTGCTGTGTCTGTCAGCGTAGTGTCCAGAGCATGGAGGCGCTACCAGGAGACAGGCCAGTACATCAGGAGACGTGGAGGAGGCCGAAGGAGGGCAACAGCCCAGCAGCAGGACCGCTACCTCCACCTTTGTGCAAGGAGGAGCAGGAGGAGCACTGCCAGAGTCCTGCAAAATGACTTTCAGCAGGCCACAAATGTGCATGTGTCTGCTCAAACGGTCAGAAACAGACTTCATGAGGGTGGTATGAGGGCCCGACATCCACAGGTGGGGGTTGTGCTTACAGCCCAACACCGTGCAGGACATTTGGCATTTGCCAGAGAACACCAAGATTGGCAAATTCGCCACTGGCGCCCTGTGCTCTTCACAGATGAAAGCAGGTTCACACTGAGCATGTGACAGACTTGACAGAGTCTGGAGACGCTGTGGAGAACGTTCTGCTGCCTGCAACATCCTCCAGCATGACCGGTTTGGCGGTGGGTCAGTCATGGTGTGGGATGGCATTTCTTTGGGCCTCCATGTGCTCGCCAGAGGTAGCCTGACTGCCATTAGGTACCGAGATGAGATCCTCAGACCCCTTGTGAGACCATATGCTGGTGCGGTTGGCCCTGGGTTCCTCCTAATGCAAGACAATGCTAGACCTCATGTGGCTGGAGTGTGTCAGCAGTTCCTGCAAGAGGAAGGCATTGATGCTATGGACTGGCCCGCCCGTTCCCCAGACCTGAATCCAATTGAGCACATCTGGGACATCATGTCTCGCTCCATCCACCAACGCCACGTTGCACTACAGACTGTCCAGGAGTTGGCGGATGCTTTAGTCCAAGTCCGGGAGGAGATCCCTCAGGAGACCATCCGCCACCTCATCAGGAGCATGCCCAGGCGTTGTAGGGAGGTCATACAGGCACGTGGAGGCCACACACACTACTGAGCCTCATTTTGACTTGTTTTAAGGACATTACATCAAAGTTGGATCAGCCTGTAGTGTGGTTTTCCAATTTAATTTTGAGTGTGACTCCAAATCCAGACCTCCATGGGTTGATACATTTGATTTCCATTGATAATTTGTGTGTGATTTTGTTGTCAACACATTCAACTATGTAAAGAAACAAGTATTTAATAAGAATATTTCATTAATTCAGATCTAGGATGTGTTATTTTAGTGTTCCCTTTATTTTTTGGAGCAGTGTATATACACATCAGACTTAGGTATCTCAATATTGTATTGTTTGTTGAAGATGGATATAATCCAGTCTGAGTCATTAATATCCCCACCCCCCCTCCACATTTCATTCTAATCGACCATATTTACAGGTCAATTATGCTTCATGATTAGTAACAGCTAGACACAATTTTAATAAGCGCCCATGTCCTGATCTGGAGAAATTCAAAACTATACAAACGTTTAATTGCCTTTTGATTGCACACTGCAAGGTATAATTGAATGGTTTAATGAATAGTTGAATAGGTGTGTGGTCTCACACAGTAAGGACCTATAGAACGTCACTTGAATGTGGATGTTGATATATCTGCCGTAATGGAACTATAATCTACATCAGTCACCAGTTAGTGCAGTTGCTCTCCTGATCATCTATGTCTGCAAAGCTTGCTGACAAACAAGTCAACCTTTTCATGTAACAGACCGATCATCTCTTCTCTATATCTCTATCTCTTACCTGTGTATCAGACCTGATGTTTATTTTTGTGGTTTTCTAAGCTCTTGTTTATCTCCTGTGTCAGTTGAAGGCCGATAAACTGATTTGTTCATCCCTCTCTCTCTCTCTCTCTCTCTCTCTCACTCACTCACTCACTCACTCACTCACTCACTGATACCTAGGTGTCAGAGCTAGTTTTTTCCTGCTGTTTTTCTAATGTGTTGTTCTCTCTCCTCTCTCTCCCAGGTATCAGGTGTGTCTCCAGGGGAGAGGGAGAGCCAGGCTCCAGGTCTGCTGTTAGCTCCAGGGGTGAGGTGGGGACAGACACCCATCAACCAGCTCACACCCTGGGAGACTGATGAACCTCCTGCCAAACAACAGCACAGAGACTGTGAACCCATAGGTACTGACACACACACACACACACACACACACACACACAGACACAGACACAGACACACACACACACACACACACACGTGTATACACGCGTATAAACACACACAATACGCGGCGGCACACACCACACAAACACACACACCTGCACGCAATACTAGTTATAGCAATCATAGTCTGTATTATTGTAATATTTTCTGATTTTAAACAAATCATCTCTCTGAGGTGGATATTTCACGAGTATAAATGACAATGACAATAATGGGTTAAATTTAGGAGCTGCAGAAGTTGAGAACCTATAGTACTAAAGTGAACCCAGAATGGCTGTGCCCTGCAGCAGTCAATTTCCCTCTGTTACACTACTCTGCTGGCCTCTGCCTCCTGCTCACAGAGAATGGATCTAATTTAAGAACAATACACATACAGAGCCACTGCACTTGCTCCATTGGCACCTCCACGATTAATATACTCTAGACACTATGAAAGCTGTATCCAACGATGTATTCAAGAAACGCAATGAATGTGGTATACTTCCATAACAAATATCCAGTTTCCACGTTCCTGATACTATAGCGAGCAATGCAATGAATACTGTATATTCAAGTAACACTCGTTATATACTGCACTGTGTATACATCAATATAGAGTACAATATGTATTGTATGGTATTATAGCAATGAATCCATGACCACTGTCTACTTCTTGAGTAGTCAGTATTCCATAACCGTCGTACTGTAGCTCTATGTTACCTACTCGACAAATGATCTGTTAATTAATTGACGCAGTCTCAATAAAGATTTCAATAATTACCCTGTCACAGCTGATTGTGTACACGCAGAGAAATAATACCTTTTTCATGGAAAATAAGTATTTGAACTCTTGTCAGCTGAGACTGCCAATGTAGGCTTTGCTACTACTAAATATCTAGTTTCTCAAAAACATCACTAAGACCTACTTAATGGAAATATATTTTCTGCTGTTTTCTATTTGAGATATGCCTCCGCCATTTCTAAATGTCTAGTTTCTCAAACTAATAAGTAAGTACTCTCTGCTCTTGTCTGTTTGAGAGTCTTTGCCACCACAGTGGCTTTGACCAAAAGCTTTGGCTAGTTTCTTCAACTCATCACTTGAGGACAATATTCCTATCGTGTTCCTCTTCTGGAGGTTGGGGTTCAGAGCAGTGCTCTCTGTCCCCTAAACACCCTGCTGGGAGGGTATAGAGGGACGCGTGTACACACACACACACACACACACACACACACACACACACACACACACACACACACACACACACACACACTGTCCTCAGGGACCCTGCTGTGTGGGGTATAGAGGTGGCTGAATGGTCTATGAAGCCCTGTGGTATTAGTAATGTGGCCAGACGACAGGCTTTGCCTACAAGCACAGACTGACACACAAACACACACACACAGTCTGGTGGCGTAAGAAACAAACACACACCAGCCTCAACCACGGAGTGAGATGTCACCCATGCTGCTGCATATGGCACTCAAACCAAGCGTGCGTGCGTGCTTGTGAACGTCTGGCATCCACAATGAAACTAGCTCCGCACTTCACTGAACTGAGTCGCGAGAAACTTCCCCACCAACTGCCAGAGTGAATCAATGGTTTAAATAGGAACTTCTCTGCAGTTGGTTGTTTTAAAGAAGTTTCTGTCTGGAAAAGTTAACTTTTCGCTTGTGAGAAAGAAGGACTTTGATTTCTGAAGCATTGCCTCAGTCGGTATGTTAACAATTAGAGGTTGATTGAGCAATTCACCAAATTGAAATAGAATTCTTATAAAAGGACCAAGGAGCACTTACGAAACAACCAATATTTAATGCTCACACATTTAAATGATGGGGTACAAGAGAGCAATCAGGAGAAGGGATCCATTTAATGTTAATGCAATTACATTTCCCTTCTTAAACCTTTCATTAGCTCTGCCGCAAGAGGACTCGCAAATGTGAGTGCATGTTAGCCATCGCTAATGAGTTCCGTCTTGTCACTTCATTATATATTTTAGTCCAAAGACTGATTGTAGTTCAGAAAATGTACAGGAACACTTTAATAACTCAAGATGGAGAACAGGAAGGAGAAGATACGTATCAGGCTGTAATCAATTCTGGCACCTCGTTGAAATCCTACTACTCAGGCCAAAACTATAGGAGCATAATAATATTATATCGGATTTCTCTCTCTCTCTCTGGTTTTAATCAAGTTTAGGGCTCAAGTTGAGAACAGTAGGAATAAAGTGGTATAGTGCTGAGATAGTTGGCCTGAGGATGGATGACCATAATGTACTGAGAAGTTCTCTTCTTCCAGTCTAACACATTCTCGCTCTCGTATGCGTCAGAGTAGAAAATACTGTAAATACATACTTAGCTAGCTACATGGTAAACGGAGCTCATCACTAATACCATGGACTGAACGTGTTCCCTGTAGGCATACTGTGTATATACAGAGTGTACACATCATTTAGGACACGTTCCTAATAACATGTTGAGTTGCAGCCTCAATTTGTCGGGGCATGGTGTTGTAGGCGTTCCACATGGATGCTGGCCCATGTTGACTCCAATGCTTCCCACAGTTGGGTCAAGTTGGTTGGATGTCCTTTGGGTGGTGGACCATTCTTGATACACATGGGAAACTGCTGAGTTTGAAAAACTCAGCAGGGTTGCTGTTCTTGACCCAAACGAGTGCGCCTGGCACCTACTACCATACTTCGTTCAAAGGCACTTAAACATTTTGCCTTGCCCATTTATTTCATTTATTAGGATCCCCATTAGCTGATGACAAAGGCGACAGCTAGTCTTACTGGGATCCGACATATAACGACAAAGACATTACAGACAAAAACTGACGAGGTACACACTGATCGGTAAAGAGAGGATGACATTCTATAACGCTCCTTTTCCTCTGCACAGTTCTCTCACACTGAGAAACAATAGGAATACAATAGAATGTGCTATGCTTTTTTCATTTAATCCAATTCACTGTTACCAATTATTTTATGAGATGAGGATTCCTTGATGGAGTAACTTTAATCTTAGCTGGTCTGAGAGAACTTGAGGCTTCCCTCCTCAATGTATACATTGGTATGTTTTTAAGTTGCGCTGTTGAGAGAAACTCTTTCTACAATCAGAGCAGTAGTAAGGCTTCTCTCCTGTATGTATACCTTGGTGTCTTTTTAAGTGGCTCGATTGAGAGAGACTTGCTACAGTGAGAGCAGTAGTAAGGCTTCTCTCCTGTATGTATACATTGGTGTCTTTATAAGTGGCTCGGTTCTACATTGAGAGCAGTAGGAAGGCTTCTCTCCTTTACGTATACCTTGGTGACTTTTTAAGTGGCTCGGTTGAGAGATTATCTTCCTACAGTGATAGTAGGCGTAAGGCTTCTCTCCTGTGTGTGTTCTCTGATGAACTTTTAGCTCAGCTGATGTATAAAAACATTTTCCTCCAAATGGCACACATACACAATCCATGTCTCGAAGTAGAAAAAATATCCTTCTTTAACCTGTCTCCTCACCTTTATCTAGACTGATTGAAGTGGATGTAACAAGTGACATCAATAAGGGATCATAGTTTTCACCTGGATTCACCTGGTCAGTCTATGCCATGGAAAGAGCAGGTGATCTTAATGTTTCGTACACTCAGTGTATATGGTCAATATGTTAACTGTAAGGCCCCTATATACACTACCGTTCAAAAGTTTGGGGTCACTTATGAATGGCCTTGTTTTTGAAAGAAAAGCCATTTTTTTTGTCCATTAAAATAACATCATTAAATAGTACCCACAAAACACCAGTCTCAACATCAACAGTGAAGAGGCGACTTCGGGATGCTGGCCTTCTAGACAGAGTTCCTCTTTCCAGTGTCTGTGTTCTTTTGCCCATCTTAATCTTTTCTTTTTATTGGCCAGCCTGAGATGGGGCTTTTTCTTTGCAACTCTGCCTAGAAGGCCAGCATCCTGGAGTCGCCTCTCCACTGTTGACGTTGAGACTGGTGTTTTGCAGGTACTATTTAATGAAGCTGCCAGTTGAGGACTTGTGAAGCGTCTGTTTCTCAAACTAGACACTAATGTACTTGTCTTGCTCAGTTGTTCACCGGGGCCTCCCACTCCTCTTTCTATTCTGGTTAGAGACAGTTTGCTCTGTTCTGTGAAGGGAGTAGTACACAGTGTTGTACGAGATCTTCAGTTTCTTGGCAATTTCTCTCATGGAATAGCCTTCATTTCTCAGAACAAGAATAAACTGACGAGTTTCAAAAGAAAGTTATTTGTTTCTGGCCATTTTGAGCCTGTAATTGAACCCACAAATGCTGATGCTCCAGATACTCAACTAGTCTAAAGAAGGACAGTTTTATTGCTTCTTTAATCAGAACAGTTTTCAGAGTGCTAACATAATTGCAAAAGGGTTTTGGATTAGCTAACACAACGTGCCATTGGAACACAGGAGTGATGGTTGCTTATAATGGGACTCTGTACGCCAATGTTGAAGTTCCATATAAAATCTGCCATTTCCAGCTACAATAGTCATTTACAACATTCACAATGTCTACACTGTATTTCTGATCAATTTGATGTTATTTTAATGTACAAAAAAATGTGCTTTTCTTTCAAAAACAAGGACATTTCTGAGTGACCCCAAACTTTTGAATTGTGGTGTATGAAAAGTAATTTGTTGTGTAATTTGTTCAGCTATCTAAAAGGATCAAGTAAATGATGAGGTTATGTAATAATAATCTAAACTCTCTCCTTCCCCCCTATCTCACCCTTGTGTTCTCTCTCTCTCCGTCCTCTCTCTCTCTCCCCTACCTTCCCCCTCTCTCTCCCTTCACGCTCTCTTCCTCTCTTCCTCTCTCTCTCTTCCTCTCTCTCTCTTCCTCTCTCTCTCTTCCTCTCTCTCTTCCTCTCTCTCTTCCTCTCTCTTCCTCTCTCTCTTCCTCTCTCTCTTCCTCTCTCTCTCTTCCTCTCTTCCTCTCCTCTCTTCCTCTCCTCTCCTTCTCTCGCTCTCTCGCTCTCTCTCTCTCTTCACGCTCTCTTCCTCTCCTCTCTCTTCACGCTCTCTCTCCCCTGTCTCTCTTTCCAGGTCCTCCATGGGTACCTTCTGTAGCAGCAGTGACCAAGTCCAGTCTCCTGCCCCACTCCTACCCCCACCAGCCCCCCTCCTTCAGCCACAGTGTCACTGTCCAGTGCCCTATTATAGGTCTGACTCCCTCCATCCAGTCACCCATGCCCCTCCACCCCCACCCACTCATGACAGCCCACTTCCAGCTACCCCCGCACTCCACTGCCCACCAACCCCCCGCCATGGTGCTCAAAATGCCCTACCAGCCACCCTATCCCTTGGCCCAGCCCCCTGTCTTCTCCTCGCCCCTCTCTACCCCCTCAGGTGGTCCCAGGGGAGCGCACCCCAACCAACAAAACCACAGAATGATGGGGAACGGTCATCTGACGCCTCACCCCCCTCCTCACCACTCTCACCCAACTCACCCTCTCATACAGCCCCATGCCCTGCCTCTGACCAATGGGCAGTTGGCGCGGCTAGTTCCTCCTACTCCAGTAGCCAATCAGGATGGTCCTAGAGGGCCCAATGGGCTGCAGATGCTGAGGACGGTGGGGATGGGAAAGTACGAGTTCACAGACCCAGGACATCCTAAAGGTAAGACAGACCCACTCTGACTTGGCAAGTCTGCAGTCACACACACCAAATATAAGACAGGCCCAATACAACTTTATTCTCTAATTATTTTGTTTTTTACTGAGTAGGTTTTCTCAGTGTAGGACTCAGCTTTTCTCTGGGTAGAGTGTGGTTTGTACAGGGAGCAGGTTCTCTGGGAAGAGTGTGGCTTGTACAGGGAGCAGGTTCTCTGGGTAGAGTGTGGTTTGTACAAGGAGCAGGTTCTCTGGGTAGAGTGTGGTTTGTACAGGGAGCAGGTTCTCTGGGTAGAGTGTGGTTTGTACAGGGAACAGCTTCTCTGGGTAGAGTGTGGTTTGTACAGGGAACAGCTTCTCTGGGTAGAGTGTGGTTTGTTCCAGGGAACAGCTTCTCTGGGTAGAGTGTGGTTTGTTCCAGGGAACAGCTTCTCTGGGTAGTGTGTGGTTTGTACAGGGAGCCGCTTCTCTGGGTAGAGTGTGGTTTGTACAGGGAGCCGCTTCTCTGGGTAGAGTGTGGTTTGTACAGGGAACAGCTTCTCTGGGTAGAGTGTGGTTTGTACAGGGAACAGCTTCTCTGGGTAGAGTGTGGTTTGTACGGTGAACAGCTTCTCTGGATAGAGTGTGGTTTGTTCCAGGGAACAGCTTCTCTGGGTAGAGTGTGGTTTGTTCCAGGGAACAGCTTCTCTGGGTAGAGTGTGGTTTGTTCCAGGGAACAGCTTCTCTGGGTAGAGTGTGGTTTGTTCCAGGGAACAGCTTCTCTGGGTAGAGTGTGGTTTGTTCCAGGGAACAGCTTCTCTGGGTAGAGTGTGGTTTGTTCCAGGGAACAGCTTTTCTCTGGGTAGAGTGTGGTATGTACAGGGAACAGCTTCTCTGGGTAGAGTGTGGTTTGTACAGGGAACAGCTTCTCTGGGTAGAGTGTGGTTTGTACAGGGAACAGCTTCTCTGGGTAGAGTGTGGTTTGTACAGGGAACATCTTCTCTGGGTAGAGTGTGGTTTGTACAGGGAGCAGGTTCTCTGGGTAGAGTGTGGTTTGTACAGCTTTTCTGGGTAGTTTGTGTTGACAGCACTCCATAAACAACACTACAAACACATCTAACCAGGAGACAGTTAAAACAATACCTGGTACTGGTGCCAAATCTTCACAAAGCTGCACCAAGGTCACAGCTTACACACGCACGCGCACACACCCACACACCTTATTCCATTGTTTTAAATTATCCAGACACGCCTGCAGTCACTTTTTAAGTTTCTTTTAAGCCTGGCAAACTCTTGTTGTCTTTGTGAAGACTGTGAGCTCAGTGGTATGGCGAGCCGTCTCGGGTTTGGCTGCATCTCAAAGCCGTAAATTGTTGTTTGTTAACCTTGGAGTTTGTGATGCAGGGCCAGAGACAGATGTTCTATATTCCCTGACCAATTTTCACATTTAATGAAGCTTTTAATCTAGAGTTTAGATTGGCCTTTTTTCCCCCCAACTCGTTTAATTTTTTTTATTTTGGGAGTAGATCAATAGAACGTGTGCAAATGAGTTTCCAGATTGATGTAGAAAGCAGTTGTGGCAGTCGGAGCGGAGGCTACCTGAGACACATTTAAATGAGACAGCAGGTGGAATGGAAACACAGACAATTAGAGTGCGGACGCATTGAACTGCAGTCCGGCAGCTCATTTCTGTTGCGTCTCCTGTTCGCTTAGATGCTTGCCGGGTTTTGTAATGGATACATTGTTGCTATGCTGTCATTTATTGTATTTAGTCGAATAGCCAAAGTCTTGTGTGTTTTTGAATTCATACGTTGTGTGTTTCACAATCTATATACTGTGGTATTTATTCCAATAGCCAAAGCTAATCCGAATTGTTTGCAACTACACTAAACCAGAGCTTTCCTACCAAAAGTACTAGTACCAGTAAAATTCTATTTCATAAACGCATGCAGGGGGCTCTGCTTAGAACCATGAGACGTGACGAGATGGAGTACCACTTTATGAAATATTCAGCGGTAGAAATGAGCATACAGATGTCACTGTGGTAGGAAAGTCACAGGAATAGCAGAGTTCCATTCAGAGCAGCAGCACAGTAGCAGGTGTCAAATCGGAGCAGAGGGTTCTTGAAAACCTTGATTTGCGCACAGGGTCGAGTGCACTTTTGATACTAATATGACTGCATTGTCTAGATTCCCTTCACTCTTACCCCTGACTATTTTCATAGATTAGTGTTTTGAGATGTCTAGAATGTTTGAGCTGCCCGTAAGGTCATAGTCTGGATAATAGACTGCTGTATGACCCTGAGAGGGCTTAGCCGAGAATTAGCCAGGCGTCTCGGCAACTTGCTTTTGTCCTCGCGGAGCGGAGAGAGACACCTTCCAGACTATAAGAACACTTAACCTTGCTGCCGTGATAATCAACCAGTCAACCACCACAAACCAGCCTGTCGTGCAGGGCCTGTCTTCATAACATTTTGACGCCGCCTCCTGCTGTACTCCCCCTATCTCTACCTCCCCCCCCCCCCCTCTTTCTCTTGGTCTCCTGCTGTACTCCCCCTATCTCTTGGTCTCCTGCTGTACTCCCCCCTATCTCTTCCTCATTCGTATTGTGTTCTCCACCCTCTCTCTACCCCCCCCCCCCTCTTTCTCTTGGTCTCCTGCTGTACTCCCCCCTATCTCTTCCTCATTCGTATTGTGTTCTCCACCCTCTCTCTACCTCCCCCCCTCTTTCTCTTGGTCTCCTGCTGTGCTCCATCTCTTTCTCTTCCTCTCTCTTGCGCTCAGGGAACAGATATCCCCTCAGGTCACTAAACATCAGTGGCCATCAGGAAGTGATGGGAGGGGACAGGAGGGGTACAGGGGGAGCAGGTAGCTGACTCGTGGTGGCTATTCAGCAGCTTGATGGTCTGAGGGTAGAAGCTATTGGCAAGTCTGTTAGTTTTTGCCATGATGCTACTGTACTGCCCACATCTGAGTGATGGAAGCATGGAGAACAGGCCGTGGCTCGGGTGGCTGAGTTCCCTGATGATCTTCTGGGCCTTTCTGCAACATCTGGTGCTGTAGGTGTCCTGAAGGGAAGGCGGTGTGCACCCATTGGTGCGTTCTGCAGAGCGTACCACTCTCTGTAGCGCCTTGCGGTCAGCGGCGGTGGTGTTGCCGTGCCTTGCTCAAATCAATCAGATGTTACGTCACATGCTTGGTGAACAACATGTGTAGACTAACAGTGAAATGCTTGCTTACGGGGCCTTCCCAACAATGCAGAGAGAAAAAAAATAATACAAATTTAAAAATAATAGCATGAGGAATAAGTAACGGTAACTTGGCTATATACACAGGGCATCAGTATTTAGTCAATGTTTTGGGGTACGAGGTAATTGAGGTAGGTATGTACATATACAGTGGGGCAAAAAAGTATTTAGTCAGCCACCAATTGTGCAAGTTCTCCCACTTAAAAAGATGCGAGAGGCCTGTAATTGTCACCATAGGTACACTTCAACTATGACAGACAAAATGAGAAGAATCCAAAAAATCCAGAAACTCACATTGTAGGATTTTTAATGAATTTATTTGCAAATTATGGTGGAAAATAAGTATTTGGTCACCTACAAACAAGCAAGATTTCTGGCTCTTACAGACCTGTAACTTCTTCTTTAAGAGGCTCCTCTGTCCTCCACTTGTTACCTGTATTAATGGCACCTGTTTGAACTTGTTATCAGTATAAAAGACACCTGTCCACAACCTCAAACAGTCACACTCCAAACTCCACTATGGCCAAGACCAAAGAGCTGTCAAAGGACACCAGAAACAAAATTGTAGACCTGCACCAGGCTGGAAAGACTGAATCTGCAATAGGTAAGCAGCTTGATTTGAAGAAATCAACTGTGGGGGCAATTATTAGGAAATGGAAGACATACAAGACCACTGATAATCTCCCTCGATCTGGGGCTCCACGCAAGATCTCACCCCGTGGGGTCAAAATGATCACAAGAACGATGAGCAAAAATCCCAGAATCACACGGGGGGACCTAGTGAATGACCTGCAGAGAGCTGGGACCAAAGTAACAAAGCCTACCATCAGTAACACACTACGCCGCCAGGGACTCAAATCCTGCAGTTCCAGACGTGTCCCCCTGCTTAAGCCAGTACATGTCCAGGCCCGTCTGAAGTTTGCTAGAGAGCATTTGGATGATCCAGAAGAAGATTGGGAGAATGTCATATGGTCAGATGAAACCAAAATATAACCTTTTGGTAAAAACTCAACTCGTCATGTTTGGAGGAGAAAGAATGCTGAGTTGCATCCAAAGAACACCATACCTACTGTGAAGCATGGGGGTGGAAACATCATGCTTTGGGGCTGTTTTTCTGCAAAGGAACCAGGACGACTAATCCGTGTAAAGGAAAGAATAAATAGGGCCATGTATCGTGAGATTTTGAGTGAAAACCTCCTTCCATCAGCAAGGGCATTGAAGATGACAATGATCCCAAACACACCGCCCGGGCAACGAAGGAGTGGCTTCGTAAGAAGCATTTCAAGGTCCTGGAGTGGCCTAGCCAGTCTCCAGATCTCAACCCCATAGAAAATCTTTGGAGGATGTTGAAAGTCCGTGTTGCCCAGCAACAACCCCAAAACATCACTGCCCTAGAGGAGATCTGCATGGAGGAATGGGCCAAAATACTAGCAACCGTGTGTGAAAACCTTGTGAAGACTTGTCATTGCCAACAAAGGGTATATAACAAAGTATTGAGATAAACTTTTGTTATTGACCAAATACTTATTTTCCACCATAATTTGCAAATATATTCATTAACAATCCTACAATGTGATTTTCAGGATTCTTTTTCTCATTTTGTCTGCCATAGTTGAAGTGTACCAATGATGAAAATTACAGGCCTCTCTCATCTTTTTAAGTGGGAGAACTTGCACAATTGGTGGCTGACTAAATACTTTTTTGCCCCACTGTAGGTAGCGATGCAGCCCGACAGTAGGCTCTCGATGGTGCTCCTGTAGAACACTGGCTGGTCGAATTTCTACAGCCTCATGCCTTTTTCACCGTGGTGTCTGTGTGGTTTGACCATTTCAGCTCCTCAGATGTGTACGACGAGGTACTTGATGTTTTTGACCATCTCTGTGGCCCCGTTGATGAGGATGGATGCTGTGCCTAGCCTGTTTTCTCATGAAGTCCATCGTAGTGCTGTGTAGTGCTGTGGCAAGGTTACCCCTCCAACATTGGGGAGTAGGCTGGGCTGGGCTCAGAAGCCAGATGGTAGAAGTATTCTCTAAGCAATGGTCCAGGGTTATTTTTCATCCCTAATAGTTAAGGTTAGGATTGGGGGAAGGTAATCTGGTCTTAGATCTGTGGTTAGGGGGGACTTTTACCATTCCTAACATGCACAAAAACACGCTGTGTTTCATTTGACTGACAGATATGAATGTCCTTGCCTTAAGAAAAATCTGAATTATCTGCTTGGTTCTGTGACTATTAAATCAGTTATCAGTCATATTTTAGCACCCTCTTTGGCACAGGCCTCTTGGTTTCAACAACACTCCTACGGCGTGCACTTCTTCTGTGTGCAGTGAGGGCTTGGACATTCAGTGAGGGCTTGGACATTCAGTGAGGGCTTGGACATTCAGTGAGGGCTTGGACATTCAGTGAGGGCTTGGACATTCAGTGAGGGCTTGGACATTCAGTGAGGGCCTGGATATTCAGTGAGGGCCTGGATATTCAGTGAGGGCTTGGATATTCAGTGAGGGCTTGGATATTCAGTGAGGGCTTGGATATTCAGTGAGGGCTTGGATATTGAGAGGCAGTCTTTGTTACGGGTCTCTTTTATGATAGTATTCCACCAGCTCAGAGGAAGGATTTTTACATTATGTCAGAGTGCTTCAAATTCACTGTAAAAAGAGTAAGCTGATTTGAATGGCTCTCAGTAGGATCTAGACACTTTAAGTGTTGGTGTGATTAGGATCCCAGTGAGTTGAGCCGTGTGTGTGTGTGTGTGTGTCACACAGTAAGCTCTGTCTATCATTGCCCTATATGAAGCCACATGACCTTTCAGTGGCCACCTCATCAACCGTCAGAGGCTTAATTGTCCATCTTTGTTTCACTCATTCTTTTTCAGTCTGGTGGAGAGAGGGGGGAGAAAGTAAAAACGAGAGACACATGCAGAGAGGGCGAGAAAGAGACACACAGGGAGAGAGACGGAGAGAAAGAGAGTCAGAAACAGAAAGGGAAACAGAAAGAGAGACGGTAACATCTTTACCCAAATCCTCCTGGTCTGTCTGGCTTCTCCAGGATGACTGATGGTTGTTGAAGGTATAAGCTGATGACTGGGGTGTTATCTAGCTGTCATCCTCCTGTGTATGTATTAACCCCACCATGACAGGTCTGAATGGCAAATAGAGGTGAGATCCTCTCCGATCACCCACAGACACAGCTATACAGACAGCTATGGATTTCAGATTAAAAACTAAGCACACGCACTTAGGAGGCTAACACTGAGCACATACTGTAGCTAGCGCACGGACTCACACACACGCGCACACACGCACACGCACACAACAGCAGATCCGGGACAAGGTAGCACGTCCAGTGAACAGGTAAGGGTTCCATGGCCGCAGGCAGAACAGCGGAAACTGGATCAGCACGGCTGGATGGACTGGGAACAGAGTTCCATAGCCACAGGTAGATCAAATGATTGAATTGTTTTTATGACTCGAGTAGTAGGCTATTATTCCCCTTCCTTGCAGTAATTAATTTGTCCGCATGTCTATGCATCATTTGGATAAAAGGAAACCATGCCATGAATTAACAACAGTCTAGTTTCATCTTCACACTGCGATGCGGCACATTGACAACTCAAATTCCTTTGGAAAAACAATTGCTTTGTTACGTAATGAAAGCCTATAGCCGACATAACAAAACCAGACCTTTACGTTCAATATTGTTTAGATAATCAAATAGTTTAATGGAAATTTAAATAAACAATTCCCAGAGTCGAGTATAGGCTTCAAAAATACATTTATTTAGTAGGCTATACTTAAACTTTTACCAGACGCATCGGTTGAAACTTTATATGGTCTGCGTATGGTCTAAATGAACAAAAGCCTGAATTAACCTACAAATAGGCCTACTTAAACAATAAAGACATAGGCCAATGTAATTATCACAAAAAAAAGTCCATCACTTGAACGAAAGCCTACTTTAATCATGGGAGACGTGGCTGTCTTCCTGCTGTCTTCCTGCTGTCTTCCTGCTGTCTTCCTGCTGTCTTCCTGCTGTCTTCCTGCTGTCTTCCTGCTGTCGTAAACAAATACCTGCTTGCAATTTTTGCAGACTGTGTCGCCTATCCATCTACTGGATTGTTGTCCTTCTCCACTCCAAAACCGGGGATTTCACTCGTGCAGCACCTGTTTCCATGATGGTGTATACCCCCATCATAACCTTTTTATTTTGTATTTCCCCACACAAATAATGGACAGTTCCCTGCTCAACACCCTCTCGCTGTATGTGTGGCTGGTAGCCTACTATGTCTAGATGACCTCTCACAGAATGGAATTCACAACACAACAAGGTCCTGGGTTTGTAAAACAAATATTGTACCTTGATATAAAACGTTTCCAACCAGAAATATAATAGTTTTTAACCGCGAGCCAACCCGCAGGTTGAAATAATTTGTTTAATTCCATCCGCCAGCTGAACCGTGGGTATCCGACCCCATGCAGGACTCTAGCAGGTATAGCACAGTGGGCTAGAGAGGAGGGCAAGGAAGAGACAAATATGTTAAGGAGTGGGTAGTAGGTATAGTACAGTGGCCTCTAGCATAGCAGGAAGTGGACGAGGAAGGGAGAGAGGTAAAGGAAAGCGAGGAGAATGAGGAGTAGGTCTAGGTCAAGGTCTAGTGGCTTCTCTAGCTGGAGGGCCCCTGTCTGTCTCTCCCTCTGTCTCCTCCTCTCTCTCGCTCTCTCTCTCTCCCTCTCTCTCCCTCTCTCTCCCTCTCTCGCTGTGTCTCTCTCTCTCGCTGTGTCTCTCTCTCTCTCTCTCTTGCTGTGTCTCTGTCTCTCCCACTTTGTCACACTGGCCGTGTGCCTGTGCCCCACTCCCCCCGTCTATGTCTCCCACCCTCCATTTCTCTCTCTCTCCCCTTCCATCCCACTCTGTCAGGCTGGCCGTGTGGCTGTCTGTGCTACTTTCCCTCTCTGTCTCTCCGCCTCCTTCTCTCTCCCTCCGTCCATCTCTCTCTTCTCTCTCTCTCTCTCTCTCTCTCTCTCTCTCTCTCTCTCTCTCTCCCCCCCCTTCATCCTACTCCGTAAGACTGGCCATGTGGTTATGCTGCTGCCGCTGAGCATTATCTTGAAATGTGTGTGTGTGATTAATGAATGCTGTGCAGCATTGCTGTGCATGGAGGAGGAGGTAGACAACCAAGTATTTGTCTTAATGACCTATGACCAAGCTCTATATGAACTGTTTTAGGGGATAATGTATGGGACTCATGGTAAGGCCCCTCTCCATTAAAATACAATAGTGAACAAGGAGGGAGAGAGAGAAGGGGGGAGAACCCCTCCTATCTGTCTCCCTCTCATCCCTCGCCCCACTCCTCCACCATGGAGTGAGAAGGAGCGATGCATAGTGTATAAACAGCAGAAAACTCATTGGAAGCCATCATCAGTGAAGTTAGAGAGGTAGGAGAAGGGAGGTAGGGATGAGCTAGTCCTCACACCAGTGGCTCAGTAGTGCCCTCCCGCATGGGCTCCTAAATAAGTTTGAGCCAATATCATGAATATATGCCCGCTGTGTGAGTTCATGTACCAAGGTTGCTCCAGAAATGTCTACCTTATTATCACCAAGGCGTATTATTCATTTGACAGAGGTAGTTGGTGAACATAATTGTGTTTTCTAGTACAAGGGTTATGTCGTGTCTTTACTATCATTAAATTCTCTGTAAATAGTATTACGCGATCAACTGATTAATCATGTAACCGTAATTAACTAGGAAGTCGGGGCACCAAGGAAAAATATTCAGATTACAAAGTTATCATTTCCTAAAATATATATATATATATTTTTTTTCAATTAGTCCTCTAATTAATTAATTATTTATCTCACGTTAGGTTCATTCCAAACGTCGTAAATTGTTGGTTATCTGCACAAACCCAGTCTTTACTGAGTCATCCATACATCAATTGTCTTAAATCATTTATTTATTACTAAGTAAGTAATTCACAGAAATGCATAAACAAACAAAGTAAATGTGGTTACAAGAAATGATAGGGGAATGTGCACTAGTGGGCTAAACCGGCATCGCGGCTTGTTAGACAAAAGGGGAAGTGGGGGTTGACTAAGAAGTCACTACAGAGTGATAATTATAACAATTGAAATGCTAATCCTTTGCACATGAACGCTCACTCATTCGGGAACATTTGCAATCAATATATATATTTACGCTCAGTGTGTTTCGGCGGTTTTCGTTCTTCGCGTTCAATGATACCGAATTCCTAGCTGCAGACTAGTAATTAATATCAAAGACTTGTTATTATTCTGTCATATCGATAGTCTAAGAGTTTAACCACGTGGTATGGTTAAAAGATTCAGCAATGGTCTACAACCTTCGTCCTCTCCTAATGGAGAAAAACATGGTCTGGTGATCATTTCTCAAAGTTGGGTTTTATTCGGAATGGCAGAAAAGGGGCTGTCCCAGGATGCCTGACCCTAACTGGGCTCAGGGGCGGTCCTCTGATTTAGTTCAAATCAAAAGGGAATTGTATTTTCCTTCATTAAACAGTCCAAAATCATATTACACAATTTTACAAACAGTATCATACTCACTCATTCATCTTATACAACAATTAGATGTAAACCTCATATCTGAGGCTATTATATAAACAGCGTTATGGTAATGTGGCCACACCGTCTCCCATGAGCTTCCCCAAGTTGTAACAAACGGACCAGTTCATAGCTGGATTCTTCACCGATCTTTTATACTTTCCCCCAGAACATGACATTTGTTCGTACCTCAAGTTCTGTGAGGTGGAAGAAATTCCTTTGTGCTCTATGGAAATTTACTCTGCCTCTTATACTGTGGGGCCATGTGACAGGGTCTTCTCAGGAATTTACGACCTCTCTCTGACCACAGCAGCCTAGTTGAAGGAGGCAAGGGGGAGGCAGGGAGAGGGGGATGGGGCTTGCTATACCCAACGAGGGCAACGTCATGACATACCCCCCCTGGTGGTTTGGATCTTGTTTGTCCTGAATCAAAATAAAATCATGAACACGTCATGTCCTGTTTGTAGATCATCGTTGTAGTCCCCTCTGGTGGTTGAACTTGGTAGGCTTCTCTGAAAGCGGAGCAGTCCACCACAAGGATGGCAGTTGATGTCCGGTTGGTGATCGCCGTTGCGGTCCCTTCTAGTTATGTACCTTGGTTTGGTTCCCTGGAAGCTGCAAAGTACCCCAGGGAGGGCCAGGGGATGTCCTGGTTGGTGATCGCTGTTGCGGTCCCCCCCCCCTCCCTCTCTGGTGGTTTACCTTGGTAGGCTCTCTGACAGCGGGGCATGCCGCCACAGGGATGGGCCGTGGGTGTCCGGATTTGGGGTCAACGTTCCGGACTCGTCTTCTGGTCATCGTCCAGGCTAGAAGATCTGGGCAGTAACTTAGGCAGATGTTAACAACGCACACACACTCATGAAATATATATCATTACATTCATTCCCCAATGAGCGGCATTGTGGCACTAAGTGTTGGTTTTATGGGGACTTTGTTTATGGCTCTATCACTTCCTAAGTGTCAAAGGCACTGAACCGAAAAGGAATGAAAGCATTAACAAAAGATATACAAAAAATTGTTCTCACACAAAAATCATCGAATTGGACTATTCTATATACGTCCAATGTTCTGGCAAAATGACTATCATGGCATTGTCTCTAATGCCATATCTATGGTTTTCCTACTTGGTGTGTTGTTTAGGCACTATCCTAAGTTGATAACTATATGATAAGTTTACAGCTGTAAGGCACTAGTTTTGGGCAGTCTACAGGAATGACCTATGGACTTCTGGGAAGAAAACTGGTGAGTGCTGTAGAGTCAAAGGCCTAGAAGTAAATGTTCAACTTTACTTACGCTGGTATTTTGCTTGGACCCTTAAGTGATCCTAGCATAAATTCTAATTGGATGTTCCGTTGTGCATGTGCGTTTATGCTTACGCAAGCGCACATGTCAAGGGAAGAAAACCAAGTATCCTGGCAGATTACAACTTGTTCAGAATGAGTCTGATGTAGTCAGGTAATTTTCAGGTCAATGCCTGGAGGTCAGTCAGAATTGGTGTCAAGGGAGTCTGTAGTAGTTTTTACTACCAGTCATAGCTATGTTATCCACAGAGGAGCTAACCTCACGACGGAAGTACTCTTTAAGTATTGGACCGGTCGTACGTGGTGTGATCGTGGTTAATGATTCTAATAATTTTCCTCCTGAATGGAGGATTCTATTTATTAGTGACATGTGTTAACCATTGGAAGAGTGCACTGGAGATTCCCTTCCACGTGTTGCACTCTGAGTGACTCCTATGTCACTATCGTCAAGGGTAATTTGATTGGTTAGGTCTCTAACCTTCTTGCTGATTGTAGCTAGACTGACTGTCGCTGGTATTGGCACTGGTGCTCAAAGGGACCAGTTATCCTATCGATTTATTCTGAAATATTATACTACCGGAACACATGATTGAAGCATTTTACTAGTTGTATTGTAGTTGAACCTACACATGGCAAGGAATGATTATTGTTGCCATTTGTTTTAGAGGTGGACAAGTCCACTGGACTTCCTTTATGACCAGTGTGGTACACCTCAGTACTATCTTAGATGTGTTGTAAGATAATCCCCGTCTAGGGGCCTGTTCTCATAGGGGAGTTTACAACTAGATTTGATTTATGCTCTGGCGGCCTCGTACGGTGTTGTCCGTAGTCTCGACCCCCCCCCCCCCCCCACACACACACACACACCGGCTACTATTCCCCCCTTTGTGTCTCGGGACCCCCCCCCCCCCCCACCAGCGGGTGATGTTGGTGTCTGAGGCCCAAACGAAAAGGTCGGACCCTATGTACGAGTTGTCAGCGGCCGCTTTGTTATAAGGATGGCTGTAACCTTTCAACCAAATCTCCTGGTGCTTGTGCTTCACTCAGTGGCTGTCGAGGGCTGTCAGTCACCGCGATACCTGCGAACTGAGATGAGGATATCGGTCTGTGATATCGCAAAGTGTTTCACCAGCGGGAGTCATCGGGTCAGTTGCTGGACTGACGCCATTAGTATCATTGTAAGGGGTGACAGTCCCCAACAAAGCGGAAGGTGTATCATCGGAAGCAGAGTGTACTCTGTGCATCAATGTTTTTCTTGCTGAGACGGCCAAGGTGCTTGCGGAAGTGTCCGAAGGGCAAGAGGAGTTCATCTCAACTACCCTATTGCATGACTGCAAGGAGGATGGAAGTTGCTTATTCACAGAGACAGCTGGCTCGAAATCATGAAAAGAATGGTCAATCAAGTTGGCTGATGGAATGTGTCGAGATATCATAATATTTCCTTTGATCGGATTCTGCCCCAAGAGGTTTCTAAACGTCTTTTTCCCAAGGGGTGCTTTTGACAGATATCCCTCGTGAATGACTGCGTTGCAGCTAGCTTTAGGGGAGGACAGTGTGGTCAGTGGAGAAGGCACGGTGGCCTGTGACCATACCTGGTTGGTTTTCCAATCCATCAATGGGAGTAACCGATCCATCATGTCTGCTCCAAGTAGCAGGGTTACAGTTTCGAGGCTGGTAATTTACACAGGGTGAACGAGCGATACGTCCTTGAAGTGTAGTTTCAGCATGATTCTCAATGTGAGAGGCGAGGTAGTCTGAGTGACCCCTCGAAGTGTAGTGTCGCATCGTTCCACTTTTAACCAACGTTTAGTTGGCTTCAAAGCCCTTTTGGGATCATCGAATAAGGTTTGAGAGATGAGTGATATTGTCGCACCAGAATCAATGACAAGTTAAGCAGTCCTCTAGGACTGTTTCCAGGTATGGCCGTTTAGATTCGTGGTTAGTGGACATATTCCCCACAAAGTGGAGTGGTCATTCGCAATGACGTGATGTGCCATTTCTGTTCAAGGTGGAAGCAGTTTGTCTTTTCCGATTTTGAGTGGGCTTGGCTTTAACGAAGCGTTTGACCTTTTTCTTCACTACCTTTGTATCAGAGTCCATAGACAAAGCCCGGGGGCTTGTTTCTTGATCAAGCGGGCCCTGGATAGGGTCTTGAATGAGAGCGGGAGAAATCTTAACTTTAACGTCCTTGCTATGGGTGTTAATACCTGCGGACCTGGTGTCCCGTAATTCCTCGTTGAGTCCTTGTGACTTATCTTTTACCCTTTTCTCAAATTGTTCTCGCTTTAGTTCTTCCCGTAGTGGAACTTCTGGAGAACATTGGTCCACGTTTTGATCGTCCTTCACCCCTTTGTAACCCTTGTGCTCTGACACTTTTTGTGGGTTGGGTGCAGGAACGTAGCGAACAGGTCGATTGTAGCAGTAGTCATGTTGATAGCAACGTACTTTATAGTTATTTCGACCACGGAGGTAATTGGAATCATGGTTTAGTGGTAGAAACTGTTGTTGTGCATCATCTCTCAACGCTCCAATACCTGATAATGCACCCTCTAACTGGAGTGAGTGCTCCTGGTCAAACTTCAAAACCTAGTGGTCAGGGCTCTTACCATTGTGAACTTTTGGTGCCTCAAAAGCTGTGCTTGCAAGCTCTCTGAGTTGTAAGATAGGCAAGCCAACGTGGGCGGCAGGGCCCAAGTAGGTAATGAAGGTAGGCTACATGTACGACAGGAACATTTGTTTAAAAGGTAACAGGTCTTCCATCCCTGTTTCAGTGAGTAGGCCAAAGTAAACTTGTGGGTGTTCGTTCCGAGCTTGTTTAACGGTGTTAGCCAGTGAGCTATAGTGTTTGCGAGTCGCAGAAGCACTGAATTCTATTTTCAAAGCTGTGGCAAGTTTAGCATAGTCAGTTAGCACGTGTTGCTGTTGTAGACGAATGAACCTTGTCACGCGTCTATTCGATGTTCGCTTCAACAGGTAAACCCTGTCAGAACCCGTAGCGTTCGGGTAGCCATCCAACACGTCCTCTATGTCAGCTAGGAACGTCTCAGTATCGTTTGGCTGACCTGGAACGGGGTCAAAGGTGGGGAAAATCTTGATGAGTTTGTCAAGGTATTCTGCGCCAAGCGGGCGGAGAGGGTTGGCATCATCCTGTGGAGAGATTGGGGCCGAAAGGCCAAGAGGAGAAGCCAAGCCTTCTTGTTGTTGTTGGCCAAGAGGCGCAATATTACTCAGTGCCGAATGGCCAAGAGGAGAAGACTGAGGGACACATGAGGGAGGCAAGGTCTGAAACCTATCGTCTTTACTCCTGTGAGTACAGGGCTCCGGTTGCTTGGATTGGTAGAGCGTGACCATTCTGGACTTCCTCCAGATGCTACCTAAGGGTGGTATTCTGCTACATTGCAGAGTCCACTTGAGCGCTTCGAGTACTGATTTTGGACACATGAGTGTCACACTTGCTCCTTTTGGTCTCAAACTTATCTGTCATGGCTTGCAGATATGGTCTTGAGTACGGAGCGAGAGATTCAGTGATGAGATTTCCTCAGCTTGCTTAGAAATCAATATTTCCATCTTCATCACCTGAGTTCTCTCATCATTCATTTGGTCAGCGACTTCAATGAGTTCTGCTGATTTGTCATCCAACTTTGTCATTGTGTTCATTAACTGATCGTTTTTGGTCTGCAGCGTTATGAGTAGAATCGTGTTACTTTGAGTAACGTTCAACAAAACTGCATGCATGTTATCAAGTTGAGCGCTCCTGTTTGTAGATAACTCTTCAGATTTATCTAGTTTGGCGTGGACATCGTATTTAGTTTTGGCTAAATCGAGTTGTTCCTGTAGCATATGATTTTGTTCCTGTAGAAGACGATTTTGTTGAAGAGCTTGTGCTTGTTCATCATCATACGTTTTTGCAATTACATTTAATTGTTCAGTTTTCAAGCGCAGTTCCATAGCTAGCAGAATTTTTCCCTTTTCTGCATTTGTCATTGGCTTCCCGGTTCTCTCCACCTGTCCCTTTAGGTCTACCATTACCTGCTCGTGCTTCAGCTGTGAATTGCGGTATTGGACAGATGACAATCTCGGATGGCAAGACATCAGGGCTAGACTGGAGAGAACCTTTACGAGGCCTGCACCCGATGGTTGATTTTGGAAAGCGTTGTTGTCTGCTTTTCCACTAATGGCATAATTAGGGTTGGTATCACTGCTGAGGTCAGCGATCAATCCATTTGCGAGTGGAGGTTCACTAATTAGCGGGCGAGTGGGGACTACCACCTCTGATACTTGCACATTATTAGAACATTTGAAAGGAAAAATAGGTTTTCCTAAGATTGGTTTTGGAATATATTGGGAGCTGCAAAGACGATTTTAATATATTTATAGACGTTAATGAACCATCAGTACTGGACAGTACTGTGGAAGTTGGACGTGAATGAATTTGCAAAAGCAAATTGAATTAATCAATGATAATGGTTAAATCATACCTGGATAGGCTATCTGGGAATTAAACTTTAAGTTAACCTGGGAAGTTGGTTTATCTAGGTTACTATTGCAAAGCTTAAAGTGTCTCATTTAACTGGAAGAACCTAGAAAGGTATGTTTGACAATTTAAATAAATAAATTGAATGAGACGATAATACCCAAGCAATTGAGATTGCTGGATTATCATAAAGGTAATGTTAGGTACATTTACCACTATGGTACACTTTCCCCTCATGCCAAAGCCATATGGAATTCCCGCTGGAGGTGGGACTGATTGATTGTGCTTTGCAGAAGCAGAATTTACTGATTTGATCAAATTTAATGAATAATCAAACCTGAATAGGCTATCTGGGAATTAAACTTTAAATTCACCTGGGAAGTTGGTTCATCTAGGTTACTATTGCAAAGTTTAAGGTTTCTCATTTAATTGGAAGAACCTAGAAAGGTATGTCCAACAATTTAAATAAATTAATTGAATGAGCCCCAAGCAATTGAGATTGCTGGATTATTTTAATGTGATCCACGTTTGGATTTCCAACACTTCTTTTAAGAGATGTACTTGCGATTCTTCACCACCAGTGATGCAGAATGCTGAAATCAAATGGAAGAACAAAGGGCGGGACTTGCAAGGCGGAGGAATTTAAACAGAACACAGGAAGTGAAAAATGTTCCCTCTCTGTTAGCTTAGCCTCTCGTGCCAGCTAAATCACGTTCTAAGCACAAAATAGGGTCCTCTCACCATGGAAATGGTGGGTTTACTAGTGACGTCTCACATTAAACCATTCGGCATACTTTGCTAGCGTTATGTTGACCGGAGCGACACGGTACATGATACGGATATGCCTGTAGTCTGTTCACACTGGTGTAGTGCGGTAGGCAGTTAAATACTTTGGCTCGAACGCCGAAGTTCTATCCTCTAATTCCGAACCTTACTGGCTCTATGAATTAATATTGACTGACAGAAGTAGTACCGTTTGGCCTAATGGACTAAATCTGGAATTTATCACTCATTGCTCTCTCTAAAGACCACTACCGGAGGTGCTCTGTAGCCTCTTCAAATGGGAATAGACACACACAACCAATTTGAATGTATACAAAGCAGACTGTTTGTACAATTCTGTTTGCGCAATTGATATATAGAGTTCAACAGCAAAGTCTATCTTAGATTCCTGACAGGGGGCGTCATAAATGTTGTGTCTTTACTATCATTAAATTGAAGACTTATAGTTTTTTAATCAAAGATTCTCTGTAATTAGTATTACGCGATCAACTGATTAATCATGTAACCGTAATTAACTAGGAAGTCAGGGCACCAAGGAAAAATATTCAGATTACAAAGTTATAATTTCCTAAAATAACTTTTCAGATATTTTATCTGATCAATTAGTCTTCGAATTAATTAATTATTTACTTTACCTCACGTTAGTCTCATTCCAAACGTCGTAAATTGTTGGTTATCTGCACGAACCCAGTCTTCACTATGAGTCATCCATACATCAATTGTCTTAAATAATTTATTTATTACTTACTAAGTAATTCACAGAAATGCATAAACAAACAAACAACGTAAATGTGGTTACAAGAAATGATAGGGGAATGTGCCCTAGTGGGCTAAACCGGCATGGCGGCTTGTTAGACAAAAGGGGAAGTGGGGGTCGACTAAGAAGTCACTACAGAGTGATAATTATAACAATTGAAATGCTAATCCTTTGCACATGAACGCTTACTCATTTGGGAACAATTGCAATCAATATATATATTTACGCTCAGTGTGTCGTCTTGATCGCGGATGAAAAGTTGTTTATTTTGTAGAATTGTCCGTATCTTTCCCTTTCTCTCTCTCTCTGTCGTGGTTATAGTGGGTAGTTCAGAGTGACATTCATTCGGTTCGTTATAGAATGGATGTTTCGGCGGTTGTCGTTCTTTGCGTTCAATGATACCGAATTCCTAGCTGCAGACTAGTAATTAATATCAAAGACTTGTTCTTATTCTGTCTTATCGATAGTCTAAGAGTTTAACCATGTGGTATGGTTAAAAGATTCAGCAATGGTCTACAACCTTTGTCCTCTCCTAATGGAGAAAAACATGGTCTGTTGATAATATCTGGTGATAAGTTGGGTTTTATTCGGAATGGCAGAAAAGGGGCTGTCCCAGGATGCCTGACCCAAACTGGGCTCAGGGGCGGTTCTCTGATTTAGTTCAACTCAAAAGGGAATTGTATTTTCCTTCATTAAACAGTCCAAAATCATATTACACAATTTTACAAACAGTATCATACTCACTCATTCATCTTATACAACAATTAGATGTAAACCTCATATCTGAGGCTATTATATAAACAGCATTATGGTAATGTGGCCACACCATCTCCCATGAGCTTCCTCAAGTTGTAACAAACGGACCAGTTCGTAGCTGGATTCTTCACCGATCTTTTATACTTTCTCCGGAACATGAAATTTGTTCATACCTCAAGTTCTGTGAGGTGGAAGAAATTCCTTTGTGCTCTATGAAAATGTACTCTGCCTCTTATACTGTGGGGCCATGTGGCAGGGTCTTCTCAGGAATAAACGACCTCTCTCTGACCACAGCAGCCTAGTTGAAGGAGGCAAGGGGGGGGGGGGGGGGGGGGGGGGGGCTTGCTCTACCCAACGAGGGCAACGTCATGACAGTTGTGTATAAGTTTCTGCCTGTACATGTCACAATATGCTTGTGTAACTAGCTGACTATCTAGACCCCAACGGGCCAACCTACTACGTGAACCATGGTAATGGAGTTAAACATGAGAGATGGGCAAGCAAATGTTCTTCAAGGACGTTCACATTTTCTGACCTTTGACATTGTTGACCTTTGACTCCCGACTACTCTGGTCACCCAGGTTCAAGGGTGTATTTGAGTCTTTAAAAACCTCGCGGCACAACGCCTCTCCCCTATTTGACCTAGATAGTTTGTGTGTATGCATTGATATATAGGCTACGTGTGCCTTTTCAAAAAATGTACTTAGTGTTCTGTCCTTGTCTATTGATGTTCTGTATTATGTCATTCTGCATTATGTTTCATGTTTTGTGTGGACTCCAGGAAGAGTAGCTGCTGCTTTTGCAACAGCTAATGGGGATCTTAATAAAATACCAAATACCAAACTAGTTTTTTTCCCCTGAAAGATAATCCCCCACCACCATTTTTATTAATTTGGTATTTTTCCGCTTCTGCTTCTTCCACAGATGTTGATAAACTCAGCCAGTAAAAAAAAAAAAAAAAATCTGAAAAAAGATAAACTCCCACCCAAGCCACAGCCAAATGCTCCTAGCCAGAAATGTGTGTGTGTGTGTGTGTTTAATGAGCGACTTAGACAGCCTGTCATCCTGCATGCCAGTAAAGCTGCTGTGGTGGAATCACAAACTAACTGTTGTTTACTCATCTTTGAGCTCAGGAGGTAAACTGCTACTGATGGGCTCTCGGAAGCCATCTCTTAAAGGGATAGTTCACCCAACAAAATACATTTTCTGACTTTTGATATATCTCAGAAGGTGGTCCATATTCTACACTGTCTGTTGTTTAGCACCTGAGAAACTGTATTTTTTTGGGGAGAAATCTGGGGGACCTTTTATTCCAATAAATGGATAGGAACCATCTGAAGCTAACAAATCTCGCAAACCCTTTAAGACAGCACCCCCAGTCCTCCGGACCGAAAAAGGGGTATCACCTTCCCTTTAAATAACCAGCACTAGCAAACATGACTTCATGTAAATATTGTCTGTCTTATTCCTTCTCAGACACACAAAGATAATAAGTAAACCCCCAAAAAGAAAAGCATTACCACAGTCAACACCTTACGTCCTATGTAAATCAATTATTAACATGTTTAAACATGTTTAACATATTAACATGTTTTAAGAACAGTGTTTGAATAATGATGACAGCGCTGATGAAATCAGCAGAGAAGAGGAGAAATGAGTTAGAAGGGATAGGTAGAACAGAAAAGGAAAGGGTGGAGGAGAAGGGAGAGGAAAGAAGGAGAGCGAGTTGTGAGGAGCAGTATCAGAGGCGAGGCCGGCACTGTCCGGTCCTAGTGTAGCCTAGTAAAACACTAAGGTCTTAACTCAGCCATGCATCTTAATTGCAGACACTACCAGCTCTGGAGCTCAGGGTCCCCAGATGACGACTGATGTGAACTGACTGGAAGATGACCTTTCTAGGCAGGGCGGAGGTGGTGGGAAGTGTTGAGGGGGGCAGTTAAGGCCAGTGGAGCGGACAGAAGCGTTAACCTGGTGTTTGGCATGAGAGGATAGGAGAGTGGAGCGGAGAGACGGTAGTCTGTAGCACATGCTCAGTCTGGGGCAGCAGGTGGCGTAGGACAGGACTGTGGCACGGTATTTGAGCTAAGGTATCTGAGCAGGGGCTGTGTGTGTGTGTCTCTTCTAAGGAGACTTAATTTCATGACTGTTACGACTAAGGGATTTGACAAGAAAACAAACACCTCCACAGTGTATCTCCTGCAGATCCTCTCTCCACGCCGATCTGTTTTCATAAGCCTGAAAAACAATATATATTTTTTTACATTTCCAAACCAACAGGGGTGGGGGCTTCTCGAAATTGACCGAGGATTTAGGGTTTAGGAAATGGAGCGTCATGGTCTCCATATCGATTGTGCAATTTGACTAGCAGGATCCTCTTAAAATAATACCTCAGCTCTCCATCAGAGAGATGTCCCTGCTGAGAAGGGTTTCAGCTTGACGGGTAGGTTCACATTCACATCCAGCTACCTATCCATCCGTTTGAATTGCTTTGTCCAAACACACTGACCATGATCAGCATCTTCCTCAACAAGATCTGGAAGAAGGTCTGTTTCCATTACATCATTTTTTTCATTATTATGTTTCCATGTCCCCAAATGTACACTTCCTTTGAACTCTGTTGTGGAGAGAGGACACACACACACGTTGTGAAGAGAGGAGCGTCCATCATTCAGCCTTGCATTGGGAGAGGGAAGTCGGGCTGGAGGAGAGGACAAAGGGATGTTTCTGGGGGTGAAGAACGTTTTCAGTATTATCATTTATTCTATCCCAGGCATGTTTACCAAGCGACAGATCACTCGAAAATAAAATGACAAATGTAGGCTGTTTTTATTTTGATTGTACAAATGTGGCGGCGTAAGTATCGAGAGAGACAAGTTTTGCTACTCTGGAAAGTGAAAATATACCGTTAATGGGTCAAGCGATTTCGCCTACCTTTATCTAGCTCTGTGTAGGGAATAAATGCAGGCAGTAGTTGGTATTTGGCCTATTCCGTTGATTATTGAATAGGACTAAGTAAGTAAATAGCCCTAATGTGCGTTTTCATTTGTCGGTGTCATTTACCTTTTGAACAATGTGTGTGAATGAGTGTAGGAACACGAGGAGTAGTAATGTGCGCTTGAGGTATCGTCTTTACCGGCATTTAAAGCACGCTTCCGGGTATTCCGATCACGAGAAAATCAGATTACGTATCAAGTGTTATAAAACGGATCCAGCTACGAATAGGACGAGACTGAGGTGACGCTCTAGCAGGGCTGTGCTGCGTGTGTTGGCTACTGTGAGTTTGAGGGAGTGACACAGGGAGGAGGGGGGAGAGACGAGACAGCAACCAACCAAGCCGACTCGCACTATATTAGACTAAAAGCTGCCATAGCTAGATTATTTATCATCTAGTAAGATTACCTAGCGTACCTGTCTTGTCTGCATCAAACCGGGAGAAGCTAGTTAAACTTAGCTATTTAGCTACTATAGCGCATGCATCCTCAATTAGCCTATCTCGTTCGACACATTTACAAACAACAACTCCATTCAGAATATAAAGTAGCATCCTGCCCGTTGGCTCTTGGTCGTTGTAGCCTGTCCTTCTCCTTTAACTTTCAATTCCATCATGTCCATCTTCCATTGATTAGATCTCGCCTAACATTTGCCCCACGTGGAGGCTCTATGACTGTAGCCTATTGCCGCTTTGATGACTTATGATTGGCCAACAACACCAACAAGCTACACTCGCCACTCTTGAGCAGCAGCATAAATTATGCAATTTCTCTCTACAGCAGCAGTCGCATTCGGATCTGCATGGGTCCTTCCGGACAAGTCAGTTACAATTACACACCCGAGATAGATGGCACGGGGTCTGGTCTCGGGTATCCGGGTAGCGGTGGATCCGTGAAGACGTCTAGAAGATTGTGAAGAGAGGAGCGTCCATCATTCTGAACCACCAGATCAATGCCTAGGGACAGCCAGGCTTGCCTCTGGAAAGGAGAGGAGGGCTGGAGGAGAGGAGAGAGGGATGTTTCTGGGGGTGAAGAAATAAGCGGCAGCAAAGCTGCTCGGCTCTGTGTGAATCATCACACGCTTGTTGTCGCTGATGTAGGCCCAAGATGAATTGCTCCTTTGAAGCCAAAGCGCAAGTCAAATGTAGTGTGTGATTTCTGTTAGCGCCGCATGTTCGAGGCTGCGAGTTTCACACACAAATCTCAGATGCGCACACGCACACAGAGCGAAAGAGAGAGACCCCCACAAACACTTCTTACCATCACTCCTCCCATCAGGTGTGCCGTGGGTTGTGATGGCACAGTTAAAGGGTAAAGTACGGCCTTATCCCCTCTCACTCAGCCATGCAGTGTTGATGTTGTGTGTTGGGTATTTAGAGAGGATCCCCCTGGGGTGTAACACCACCATTTACCCACATGAAACGTCCATTCACTGTCACTGCACCCAGTAGGATCTTCATTTGATCACTCTGTTGCAGGAGAACATTCCTGAAATGCAGTAAATGTTTAACTTGTAATCTGTTTGAGGTTTTAAAAAGGCTTCTGAAGTTTGTAATTTCCACTTAGAAATATCAGACGGAAATTGTTTTTAACAAAAAATGTAACAACCCCGAAAAAAAAGTCAATTTAATTCAAACCCACATTAGCCATAGCTCAAAAGCATGTTAGCCATAACTCAAAATCCTTTGGCGGTCTGGATAATGTATTATTAGATGAAACGGCTAGAATGGCCCCTTGGCTGTGAAATATTTCAAGAATTTAAAAAACCCTCCCCACATGCCCGTAGAAGGGTTGCTGCATGTTCTTCACTGTTTTCCAACCGGGTAAATGGGACATATTTTGCAGAGTTGTTATGTATGCTAGTTTGCAGAAAATGGAAGAATTTTGTTTTGCCAGAAGTGTTTTCTATACACAAAATCGAGTCGATGAAGGCATTGGAGGCCTTCACGGGTCCAAAAAGTTGGACCTATTCTGAAATGGACCTGGGGCCTTCCCATCTGGACCCGATATGCATAAATACTTTTTTAAATCTAGAGACCCGTTCTGAACATACCCGAAGACAACTAGAACCCATTCCGTATGGACTTGGTTGGATCCAGACCCGATCCGAGTGAGGGAAGCAGCAGAAAAGGGAGGGAGAGGAGGTGGGGGTGTGCCTAGTACTCGGACAAAACAAGTATCATGAAGGATATGGAGTTTGTTTAGGAATACGATGACAAATATTTTTTGTAATTATCCGTGGTCTGAAAAATAAATAATTCAGCTGCTAGCAAGCATCGCTCTTTCACTCACACAGTGTGAAGCGCTGTGTGCTCCAAACAACTATTGGCTAGTTCTTCGGTCTGTAAAGAAACGGGTGGGATATCAGTTGAGCCTGCTGCAACGATTGGAATAGAACAAGCCATTCTCCATCTGCTCTCATTTCCCCAGACAGACACACGCACGGCTATTTCACTCAGTCACTCGTCTCAGGGTACAAGTCTCCCCTTCTCCAAACATCATGTATGAATCAGAATCCGTAGCTAGTCATTGTTCAAGTTATTTTCTGTAGACTGCTGAGGCCATATGTTTGTTTTTGTCTACTTGGTGTTGTTTAGTAGGCCTACTTTGTCTGTCCGTATAAATATGCCATTGCTGATCACACCTGTCGTTATATCGTGATTCAAGCCCATGCTTCTTTCTAATATTATGTATGCTAATATTTATTATTATCCAGTCATTTTTACAGATCATAAGAAAATAAAATTACGAATGCAGGTAGATTTATTTGAATTGTACAAATGTTGTGTCGGGAGAGAAGTTTTGTTACTCTCAAAGGGAAACAATAATTGGGCGGGCGATTTTACCCTACCTTCATCTAAATCGGTGTCTGGAATAAATGCATGCAAGTAGTAGCCAGCCAAGCATTAGTGTGTTTATTAGCCCATTTTGTTGACAATTTTAATAGGACTAAGTAAGTAAATAGCCCTAATGTGCATTTTCATCTTTCACTGTCATTCACCTTTTGAAGAATGTGTTTGAATGACTGAAGGAACATAACGATGCACTCTGAGATGCGATCTGAGCAGGGCCTAAAATTAATTTTTAAGGAAAAATATTGTTTTTCCTTAAACTTACACCAACAAAACACAACAAAGGTATGAACACGCTTTTTAATGTAGCTAAAACAATACACCTATTACTATGAAGTAAGAAGTCATGTGGTACATGTCCATTTTTCAGGACCCTGTCTTTCAAAAATAATTTGTAAAAATCCAAATAACTTCACAGCTCTTCACTGTAAAGTGTTTAAACACTGTTTCTGCAAGACAAGCATGTCAGTGTTCTGCCATGGCCAGCGAAGACCCTGGATCTCAATCCCATTGAACACGTCTGGAACCTGTTGGATCGGAGGGTGAGGGCTAGGGCCATTCCCCCCAGAAATATCTGGGAACTTGCAAGTGCCGGGGGTAACATCTCACAGCAAGAACTGGCAAATCTGGTGCAGTCCATGAGGAGGAGATGCACTGCAGTTCTTAATGCAGCTGGTGGCCACACCAGATACTGACTGTTACTTTTGATTTTGTCCCCCCCTTTGTTCATGGACACATTATTCCATTCCTGTTAGTCACATGTCTGTGGAACTTGTTCAGTTTGTCTCAGTTGTTGAATCTTTATATGTTAATACACATGTTAAGTTTGTTGAAAATGAACTCAGTTGACAGTGAAATTAGGTTTCTTTTTTTGCTGAGTTTATATTGTTTAATTTCATTTGAAAACTTTTAACCAAAAGATCACAGAAGAGTCAAAACATTTCACCTTCCCCTTTTAAGGGTGGAAGGTTACCTTGGTAATGCAACCCCATTCATGGTTGTGCCTGTGAGATTGAGTCTGAATGACTTGTAGCTGCATTGCCTTCTCTTCCCTAACAGTTGAAACTTAAACATAAAAAACAACCTAGCTTGTGAACAAAACAAAGTTAATAGTCAAGAAACACAAGGACAAAGTGTCTCTTCAGTAGACTTTCGTTTCAAGTATGTTTATACCTGTGCTCAGCTCTTCTGAAAATGAATATTTCACTCAGCTCTTCAGGTGTGCACAGCCCAAGCCATTCTTTATTTGTTGAAAACGGAAATTCTCGCCATATTTTTGAGGTGGCGTGTGTGCTGTATGACGAGCTCAACATGGCACTGCAATGCATAACCAGACTGAATTCTGAATTAGTTTATTGTTTATGCTATTGTAGGGTTCGTAGTTCTTTGACTTTGTCTGATTAATTTCCCAGCTCTGAAACAAAACATGGCAGAAATACTTTGGAAAAGCTACTGCAGCATTTATTTCGCTATAAATGTGATCATACTCCGTGATGGAAAAACCACCCAAATGTCATACTTGAGTAAAAGTTAACACACTACTGTTCAAAAGTTTGGGGTCACTTAGAAATGTCCTTGTTTTCCATGAAAACATACATGAAATAAGTTGCAAAATGAATAGGAAATATCGTCAAGATCTTGGCAGAGTTATAAATAATGATTTTTAATTTAAATCATTTTCTCATAACAAGAATAGACTGACGAGTTTCAGAAGAAAGTTCTTTGTTTCTGGCCATTTTGAGCCTGTAATTGAACCCACAAATGTTGATGCTCCAGATACTCAACTAGTTTAAAGAAGGACAGTTGTATTGCTTCTTTAATCAGGACAACAGTTTTCAGCTGTGCTAACATCATTGCAAAAGGGTCTTCTAATGATCAGTTAGCCTTTTAAAATGATAAACTTGGATTAGCTAACACAACGTGCCATTGTAACACAGGAGTGATGGTTGCTGATAATGGGCCTCTGAATGCCTATGTAGATATTCCATACAAAATCTGCCATTTCCAGCTACAGTAATCATTTACAACATTAACAATGTCTACACGGTATATCTGATCAATTTTATGTTGTTTTAATGGACAAAAAAATAGCTTTTCTTTCAAAAACAAGGACATTTCTGAGTGACCCCAAACTTTTGAACGGTATTGTACCTTAACAGAAAATGACTCAGGTAAAAGGGAGTCACCCAGTAAAATACTAAAGTATTTGATTTTTAAATATACTTAAGTATCAAAAGTAAAAGTAAAAATCCGTTCAAATTCCTTATTTGTCAAACGGATAGCCAGAAGCACACTCCAACACTCTGACATAATTTACAAACGAAGCATTTGTATTTAGTGAGTCCACCAGATCAGAGGCAGTAGGGATGACCAGGGATGGTCTCTTGATAAGTGTGTAAATTGGACCATTTTCCTGTCATGTTAGGCATTCAAAATGTAGCGAGTACTTTTGGGATGTATGGAGTAAAAAGTACATTATTTTCTTTAGGATTTGAGTAAAAGTAAAAAATATAAATAATAAAGTACAGATACACCAAAACACGACCTAAGTAGTACTTTAAAGTATTTTTTACTTAAGTACTTTAGATCATAGTTGACTATTTTTATTCACAAATACTCAAACTGTGGAGTCCTGACCAACTGCCAAAATGGCTGGTGAAATAGACATCTTTACCTGCCAATGCCAAAATCTACCCACATTTTGCAGGTGTTAATTTTAAGCCCTGGATCGGAGTTATAGTTTAGTAATGCACACTTCAGGTATAGTCTTTACCGGAATTTAAAGCGCACTTATGGGTTTTACGATCACGAGAAAATCTGATTGAGTATCAAGTGTGATAAAACAGATGCAGTTGAAGTCGGAAGTTTACATACACTTAGGTTGGAGTCATTACAACTTGTTTTTCAACCACTCCACAAATTTCTTGTTAACGAACTATAGTTTTGGCAAGTCGGTTAGGACATCTACTTTGTGAATGACACAAGTGATTTTCCAACAGTTGTTTACAGACAGATTATTTCACTTATAATTCACTGTATCACAATTCCAGTGGGTCAGGGGAAGTTTACATACACTAAGTTGACTGTGCCTTTAAACAGCTTGGAAAATTCCAGAAAATGATGTCATGGCTTTAGAAGCTTCTGATAGGCTAATTGACACCATTTGAGTCAATTGGAGGTGTACCTGTGGATGTATTTTAAGGCCTACCTTCAAACTCAGTGCCTCTTTGCTTGACACCATGGGAAAAATCATAAGAAATCAGCCAAGACCTCAGAAAAGAAATTGTAGACCTCCACAAGTCTGGTTCATCCTTGGGAGCAATTACCAAATGCCTGAAGGTACCACGTTAATCTGTACAAGCAATAGTACGCAAGTATAAACACCATTGGACCATGCAGTCGTCATACAGCTCAGGAAGAAGACTCGCTTTGTCTCCTAGAAATGAACGTACTTTGGTGCGAGTGCAAATCAATCCCAGAACAACAGCAAAGGACCTTGTGAAGATGCTGGAGGAAACTGGTACAAAAGTATCTATATCCACAGTAAAAGGAGTCCTATCGACATAACAAGAAAGGGCGCTCAGCAAGGAAGAAACCACTGCTCCAACACTGCCAGAACAAAGCCAGACTACAGTTTGTAACTGCACATGGGGACAAAGATCGTACTTTTTGGAGAAATGTCCTCTGGTTTGATGAAACAAAAATCGTTATGTTTGGAGGGAAAAGGGAGAGGCTTGCAAGCCGAAGAACCCCATCCCAACCGTGAAGTACGGGGGTGGCAGCATCATGTTGTGGGGGTGCTTTGTTGGAGGAGGGACTGGTGCACTTCACAAAATAGATGGCATCATGAGATGGAACATTATGTGGATATATTGAGGCAACATCTCAAGACATCAATCAGTCAGGAAGTTACAGCTTGGTCACAAATGGGTCTTCCAAATGGACAATGACCCCAAGCATACTTCCAAAGTTGTGGCAAAATGGCTTAAGAACAACCAAGTCAAGGTATTGGAGTGGCCATCACAAAGCCCTGACCTCAATCCTATAGAACATTTGTGGGCAGAACTGAAAAAGCGTGTGCAAGCAAGGAGGCCTACAAACCTGACTCAGTTAGACCAAATCTGTTAGGAGGAATGGGCCAAAACTCGCCCAACTTATTGTGGGAAGCTTGTAGAAGGCTACCCGAAACATTTGATCCAAGTTAAACAATTTACAGGCAATGCTACCAAATACTAATTGAGTGTATATAAACGTCTGACTCACTGGGAATGTGATGAAAGAAATTAAAGCTGAAATAAATCATTCTCTCTACTATTATTCTGATATTTCACATTCTTAACATAAAGTGGTGATCCTAACTGACCTAAGACAGGGAATTTTTACTCTGATTCAATGTCAGGAATTGTGAAAAACTGAGCTTAAATGGACTGGTGTAAACTTCCGACTTCAACTGTATGAGATTGGCACTCGCCAAGTAGTGAGGAGGTGACGGTCTAGCAGGGCCATGCTGTGTGTGTGTTGGCTACTGTGATTGTGAGGGAGTGACACAGGAAGGAGGGAGGAGAGACGAGACCGCAACCAACCAAGCCGACACGCACTATAGTGTACTAAAAGCTGCCATTGCTAGGTTATTTATCATCCAACATGATTATGTAGTACCTGACTTGACTGCATCAAACCGGGAGAAGCTATTTGAGCTTAGCTTGGCTATCTACTGTAGGCTAATTGAGGCTGCATGCACTTTCTCATCCTACACAGTTACAAACAACAAGACCTCAATTCAGAATATAACTTAGTAGTCTCTTGGTCGTTGTGGCCTGTCCTTCTCCATTAACTTTTAATTCCATGATTTGTTTTCTGTCTACCATTGATTAAATATCTTCTAACATTTGCCCCACATGGAGGCTCTATGACTGTAGCCTATTGCCGATTTGATGACTTCCGATTGGCCTACATCAAGCTTACACGCGGCACTCTCGAGCAGCAGCATAAATTATGCAATTTCTCTCTCTCGCTCTACCGAAGCAGTCGGGTTCGGATCTGTATGCGTCCTTCTGGACAAGTCAGTTAAAATTACACATACCCGAAAGAAATTGCTCGGGTCCCATGTTGGGTCTCAGGTATTTGGGTACAGGTGGATCTTTGGAGACCCCTCGAAGGCATTACAACACCTCTGCTTGATCACTCTCCGCCCAAGCAAGGCATGTGATTTGTTTGACATGTTGCGAGGTTTCACTGATTTAAACCGAGATTCCACAACATTTTAGCTACTTTCTGCCATTGACTTCATCAGCCTTTCCGATTAGGGAATTTGGTTCACTACGAGGCTAGAGTGAAGTCAAAGGGAGTTCAAATGTGACTTGGATTTCAGAAGCGGAGGCCGTTGGTGTCACAGGCCATTTGATGTGATGAGATTAATTTCCAGAAGTCAGATGTCGATGTTTTCTATTGCTCATCAGCTGTGAAATAGGCAGTAATGCATTATCTATGAAGGAGGCTTGCCAGTGTTTGAGACAGGGAGGCTGCAGAGAGAAACTGCCAGATCTCGGCACACAATCAGTAGCTGATGTTTAACTCCTCATGACAAGTCTGGGTGATTAAAACTGGGGGAAACTAGACCAGAATAAACAGCAGCAGATGTAAGAACAACACCGTGAGAAAAGGGAGAGGAAAAACTCAGTGCCAGTTATTTTACAGTTTAACCAAGTGGAAATACCTTTGACAAGTCCAAAAGCTTGGTAAAAAAAAGTGTTTTTAAAAAAAACTTTTCTTAGAGTCTAGTAATGCATAGAGGTTGTCTCATAAATACTAATGGTGAGACTAGACTATAGACTTTAATTGGACTAGACATGAATAGGAACAGACGCCTCTCTATGTACTCATTATTCTCTCTCTTTATTCTTCTGAGGCAGCAACAGTCTACCTCAGTGTTTCTCAACTCCCGTCCTCAAGTATCCCCAACAGTACACATTTTTGTTGTCATCTTGGATAAGTACACCCGATTCAACTAGTCGACTAAGCATCACTCTCTTGACTCTGGGATCTAGTTGTTACTTAGTTAAAACAGTACTACTTTAGTTCATACTCAGACCACGTCTCGTAAAGCCTCTTTGACCTTGTTCAATGTTCAAATAAACTATTGTATTGATGAGTTGATTGTTTTCATAAATGTTTACTCCATGAACTTACCCCCCCCCCCCCCCCCCCCCCCCGCATACTCTAGTAAGTATTAGATTGTCTCCTGTGTCTTAGTGAGAAAGTTTTAAGCACTTATTGATTTACTGTAATCCGTCGTCTTTGTGGGGAGCTGATATTGTTTTTAAGCCTTCTCCACATGAGTGACATTTCATAAAGCTGATGACCGTAATGTTCCATTATCTTCTACAAAAAAACTTAAAGCGTGCTTTTAGTGGCTGTAGGGCGAAGAGCTTTGCGTGAATAAATTATTATTATAATGATTATAATACAGTAGATCAGTTGTCACCAAGTCAAGAGCACTTTCGCAGTCAAAAAGCAAGCAGAGATCTACCGCTTAGATTTATTTTTTATATTTTTTACATGACTTAAAAAACGTTACGTTAATTAACTTAATAAAAACAGTTTTGTAGGAATGAGGTTTGGGCAGTAGGCCTAATACATTATTACAGCATATTGGATTTATGCCTGGCCTGCCAAGATTTGTATTATTTTTATATTTCAAAACTCAAGCTTTGATAAAAAATAAAAATAAATGTTTTATCAGATGGTGTTGCAGTCACGAGACACTGCAGATCATAAATTGAAATGATTAGCTTTTATATTTTACTGGGCTGCCAGTATGGTACCTGCATCTGATGATCATGCTTGTAAGACAACTGGGAACTCAAAAAAAAGTCCCCATTACGTCAGTGATCTTCAGGTCGGAATTCCAAGTTGGATGACCGTTCAAAATTATTTTTCACAGTTGGATCTCGTTGTCTTGAACGCGCTGAAGTCGGACATTTCCGAGGTCACAGTTGTTTTGAACACGGCATTAGTCTCAGCCAATGGAGGGAGAGGGCAGCAGAGGGTCCGCCTCTCACGGTCCCCACTCTCACCTTCCTTTCATCCTGTGAGCCTGGCCAGAGACAAGTTCATGTTGTTTTTATGACCAGAGAAAGTGAAATATTCCTTGATTTTAAAAATAGACAGGACGAGCTGCTAATAATAACACAAATGCAGGGCTATCGATACACTTGACTCGTCGTTCATTGTCGCTCCAGCGAAAGTGGAATACGGAGAAGCGGGTTCTATGTTTTGTAAGTGTTGAATAAAAACAGTCTTGACAGTGATGAATAAAAACTTAAACATGAACTCACTAAAAAAAACAGCAGCCCTTTGCTGTATTCTTTGACAATCTTTCTGTGTTCATGGTTTAAAAGTTAAAGTTATTCAATCTTACTTAAGCTAGTATCAAACTTTGTTGTGGCCGGGGTCGTGGAAGCTCTGTAGGCACAGGGATTTTTGTCAAGATGGCGCCGACGAGGATAGTTGACGTCTTACATGCTCCAAACCAATTGCGCTATTTTGATATTTTTTTTGCGTTGTTTGTAACTTATTTTGTACATAATGTTACTGCTACCGTCTCTTATGACCAAAAATAACTTCTGGACATCAGAACTTTGATTACTCACCACGAACTGGAAGAAGCTTTTTCCTTTAACAAGTCCAACGAGAAGGATATACTGCTGTCCCTGAAACGGGCCCAATTCACCGTCATTTGCATGAATACAGCGGAAAAGAGGAGGTAGGTCGGGCTGCCTTCAGAGAATCCGTAGGCGAGCGAGTAAACTCCCACTGCCATCTATCCTACTTGCTAACATGCAATCATTGGAAAATAAAATTGATGACCTACGATGGGTGGGTGTCTTTTTGTCAATAACAGCTGGTGCGTGATGTCTAATATTAAAGAAGTCTCGAGGTATTGCTCGCCTGAGGTAGAGTACCTTATGATAAGCTGTAGACCACACTATCTACCAATAGTTCTCATCTATATTATTCGTAGCCGTCTATTTACCACCACAAACTGATGCTGGTACTAAGACCACACTCAACCAACTCTATAAATCAAATCAAATCAAATGTATTTGTCACATACATATGGTTAGAAAATGTTAACGCGAGTGTAGTGAAATGCTTGTGCTTCTAGTTCCGACAATGCAGTAATAACCAACGAGTAATCTAACTAACAATTCCAAAACTACTACCTTATACACACAAGTGTAAAGGGATAAAGAATATGTACATAAAGACATATGAATGAGTCATGGTACAGAGCGGCATAGGCAAGATGCAGTAGATGGTATCGAGTACAGTATATATATGAGATGAGTATGTAAACAGTGGCATAGTTTAAAGTGGCTAGTGATACATGTATTACATAAAGATGCAGTAGATATAGAGTACAGTATATGCGTATACATATGAGATGAATAATGTAGGGTATGTAAACATTATATTAAGTAGCATTGTTTAAAGTGGCTAGTGATATATTTTACATCAATTCCCATTATTAAAGTGGCTGGAGTTGAGTCAGTGTGTTGGCAGCAGCCACTCAATGTTAGTGGTGGCTGTTTAACAGTCTGATGGCCTTGAGATAGAAGCTGTTTTTCAGTCTCTCGGTCCCAGCTTTGATGCACCTGTACTGACCTCGCCTTCTGGATGATAGCAGGGTGAACAGGCAGTGGCTCGGGTGGTTGTTGTCCTTGATGATCTTTATGGCCTTCCTGTGACATCGGGTGGTGTAGGTGTCCTGGAGGGCAGGTAGTTTGCCCCCAGTGATGCGTTGTGCAGACCTCACTACCCTCTGGAGAGCCTTACGGTTGTGGGCAGAGCAGTTGCCGTACCAGGCGGTGATACAGCCCGACAGGATGCTCTCGATTGTGCATCTGTAGAAGTTTGTGAGTGCTTTAGGTGACAAGCCGAAGTGAGTGCTACGGGGCGGTAGTCGTTTAGCTCAGTTACCTTAGCTTTCTTGGGAACAGGAATAATGGTGGCCCTCTTGAAGCATGTGGGAACAGCAGACTGGGATAAGGATTGATTGAATATGTCCGTAAACACACCAGCCAGCTGGTCTGGGCATGCTCTGAGGGCGCGGCTGGGGATGCCGTCTGGGCCTGCAGCCTTGCGAGGGTTAACACGTTTAAATGTTTTACTCACCTCGGCTGCAGTGAAGGAGAGTCCGCATGTTTTGGTTGCGGGCCGTGTCAGTGGCACTGTATTGTCCTCAAAGCGGGCAAAAAAGTTATTTAGTCTGCCTGGGAGCAAGACTTATAAGGCCATAAGCAAACAAGAAAATGAAGCGGCGCTCCTAGTGGACGGGGACTTTAATGCAGGCAAACTTAAATCAGTTTTACCTCATTTTTATCAGCATGTGCAACCAGAGGAGAAAAAAAAACTCTGGATCTCCTTTACTCCACACACAGAGATGCATACAAAGCTCTACCCCGCCCTCCATTTGGCAAATCTGACCATTATGCTATCCTCCTGATTCCTACTTACAAGCAAAAACTAAAGCAGGAATTACCTGTGACTTGCTCAATACGGAAGTGGTCAGATAGGCGGTGTCAGAGGAAAGCCCATAATTTGTCAGAGACTCCAGTCACCCAAGTTATAGACTGTTTTCTCTGCTACTGCACAGCAAGCGGTACCGGAGCGCCAAGTCTAGGACCAAAAGGCTCCTTAACAGTTTCTACCCCCTCCATTATTTTTGTACACTGCTGCTACTCACTGTTTATTATCTATGCATAGGTACTTTAACCCTACCTACATTTACAATTTATTTTAAACTGTAGTTAATTTGGTGAATTTTTTGGGGGGGAACTGCACTGTTGGTTAAGAGCTTGTCAGGTAAGCGTTTTACGGTAAGGTCTACACTTGTTGTATTCGGCGCGTTTGACAAATACAGTTTGATTTCAGCTATCCAATTGGCCAGTGCAGTAGACGCACTCGATTTAGCCACAGATCTCCGGGTCCACCGGGTAGGCAAAGTTTTTGTTTTTTCAGACTAATGAAACGGTTCAAAATGGGAACACTTTGTCTACCCGGTGCACAGGGCTTCTGAATCAATTGCACATACCGTCAACAGCGAAACACGAAAAAAAAGACGAGGGCAAATCTTTGTTGGCTTTTCTACAGAAATGTTTGGTGATCGACTCGAAATGCCTTGAAGATCGACCAATCGCGATCGACTGTTTGGCGTCCACTGCAGCCGATTGTCATTATTCTCTTTTTTTTTACTCCAAATTGTCACCGTGAGTGAGAGTTGATGATGTCATTATGTTTTAGATAACTGAAGAGAACTCTTGATGAGGCACTGTGCTATTTGTGTGATCTTAGGCGAACTATAACTGAGTTTATAGGACTGTTGTAATTCTCAGTCTTTTCTTGCTCATGTCGTAGGCACTAGATAGTACACTTTTTCTCATAGAATACTCATAACTAAAGGTGTAAGAAGACCCTTGTGTTGAATTAGGCAGTAACTTACTACCTTGAGAGGAACAAACAGGTACGCATTTCCAGTTGAACATACTCTTAAAGTGCCATTTTAAAAGTTCTCCAATAGCCAGTCCATTTCAGAAGCAGTTCAGTCACCTCCATAATCCCTCTTTAACCTGTGGTGAGAGTATGCTGTGTCTGTGGTTATTGGAAAATTAGGATTAACCAAGCACGTGCATTGGCTCAGCAGGGTCTGAGACATTTCATCTACAGTCTGTACGGTCCACTGAGAGACCAGGCAGACAACCCACAAAGCCAGACCCCAACACTGACCTTTCTGCTTGGACACACACATACACACACTGGCCTTTCTGCTTGCACTGACTTTTAGCTGTGACTTTCTACAGAGTTAGCCAGTAAACGCATCATGCGCCTCGTCCACAGGCAGAGAGTGGTAACATTTATCTGCAGCAGGGTGTGTGTGAGGGAGAAAGTGAGTGAGAGAGAGGCTATTGCCTTTGTCTCTCTCTCTGTGGATTGTATTTATCATGCTCTTAGGGTCACCTTTCAATATGCTTGCCTCAAAAACAGCAATATAAGCAGATTTCAGTACCCTGCTGCTAGCCTGTTAGAGTGTGAGTTAACTGGCTAGAGGCGTATTCACACGCTGGCCTTTCTATCTGCCTGAGTCACCGCAGCATGTCCTTTTCCTATATATATATATATATATATATATATATATATATATATATGTGTGTGTGTGTGTGTGTGTGTGTGTGTGTGTGTGAGAGAGAGAATACACACACATATAGTATAACGTGTGATATCAAATGCCAGTCAGAGGAAGGTTTGTGGGTGACTAAACCATACCTTTACTGTCCACTCACATGGAAATAAATAGTGTTTGATGTAACATGCCAGTGGGGTGAAGGTTATAATCGTGACTCAAATACCAAGACATGCTGTTGTTGTATCCCATGATATGTGGTGGGAAAACGTATAGTATTCCTTACAGAGAAATAAGATCGTACTGTGTATGCCTAAGAAGTCTGTAAGAAAATGTTCTCTCCAGGGTTAAAGCCATTTTCAGAGAATAGACCTAATTAAAGAAACATTACTCATTATTATGAATGAATCTATCTATTAATCTATGCCTTTACAAAGGTGTACAGAATTTTTTTGATGGAAACTTCACGCCATTATCCATATGCTGACAGACTCTGAAATGAAATTATCAAGCTCAATTAAATGTGTTTAATTAATTGCACGTGGTGTGTTTTTTATTTCATGCATTCTGCCGTTGTTCACCTCTGTGGCGCTATAGTATGGACATGTGTTTGGGGTTAGAGGGAGCTTTGTGTATCATATGGTAATTAGTGTAAAACAGTAAGTTAGCATTTTAATTCTACCAGAGAATGACTACCGTTGTAAACCCACTATTCTAGTCAACCTCTCCTCCAAACATGGGTTATCTGCACTGGCCAGCACTTCCTCATCATAGCGCCATTGTTAGGGATTTATTGTGTGCGTGTATGACATTGTAGAATGTGACTCACTCGCCCCCAGAGCGGTGGACAATAACATATCCTTGAATAACACTTAATAATCTGTAGTGGGTGGCTGTTTCCTATTGAATCGTCCTTGGTTTTCGAAATGATGTTTTGTTTTTAAGTGAAGGAGAGGACAGGGAGCCTGTTTGGAGCCCTGGATAGTTTGCTCACGCTCCCGCTTTCGCTCTGTCCGAGAGTTCTGTTTACTGGGAAGGGACGGCTGCTCCTCTTCCCTTCCTGGCCCTTACTGTCCCTGAGTCCTGCTAATGAGCAGCAGGAGACTGGAACATGGCAGACACTGGTCATCCGGATTGCCGTTCATGACACCCCTCTCTCCCAGGCTCCCTAACACAACAACAGGGCCAATGACATCCTGCCATGCTGTCACAGCAGCCCTACAGCTCCCACAGCTCTGTTTGTGTTCTTGTATGTTCTCAGACTATTCTTTTGTTTGTCTGTGTACAGTTAAGTGATAATGCCAGAGAAGCCAGTGTTAGGAGGATATATTGGCATGGGTGTTGTTAGGCTCGGGATGAATCCAAAGGCCAGGAAACCGTGCCAATATATCCTCCAAACACTGGCTTCTCTGGCATTATCACTTGATACAACTGGTTACCAACCCATTCAAATGATTGACATATTTTTATTCTTACTGTTTTACCCTTCCACAAGATATAGTTGCAACACAAATCTAGGGTTTGCTACTCAAGGCGGCTGGTCGTTCGCTCTTTCGGTTCGGTGGCAAGAGAAACGACCCAGTCATTAAGTATTTTGGTTCTGTATCTATGGACACGACCCAGTCGTTCGTTCAAAATGTTCTATTGCCATACTGGCTGGCAGTGTTCTTATCCCTTGCTTGCTAGCTCGCCAACTATGGCTGATTTACAGTCACGTCAAGCAGTGCATCCAGAATAACAACAAAGTAGCTGCAATTCAATTCAAATTATATTTGTCACATGCGCCGAATACAACAACCTTACGGTGAAATGCTTACTTACAGGCCCTTAACCAACAATGCTTTAAGGTGTTTAGTCTCAGGGTCCTTAGCTTAGTGATGAACTTTGAGGGCACTATGCTGTTGAACCCTGAGCAGTAGTCAATGAACAGCATTCTCACATAGGTGTTCCTTTTGTCCAGGTGGGAAAGGGCGGTGTGGAGTACAATAGAGATTGCGTCATCTGTTGCGGCGGTATGCAAATTGGAGTGGGTCTAGGGTGTTTGGGATAATGGTGTTGATGTGTACAGCACTTCATTGCTTCAGACTTGAGTGCTAGGGTCGGTAGTCATTTAGGCAGGTTACCTTAGTGTTCTTGTGCACAGGGACTATGGTGGTCTGCTTGAAACATGTTGGTATTACTGACTCAGTCAGGGACAGGTTGAAAATGTCAGTGATGACACACGCCAGTTGATCAGCGCATGCTCGGAGGACACGTCCGTTTGTTTAAGCTGTTTTCTAGTAACATTTATTTGGATACATCCATAACATTGAGCTAATGATGTGCGATGTCACCTGGCACAGAAAATGTGCTCACTCGTAAGGACACTGTTGTTTAGAGGAGCTAGCCAACAAACACTGCTAACACAATCACTTCAAACTGAAGCTGGAAAGACTGCAAACTAGCTGCACTTTGTTTCATTTGACCTGTTTTCTCTTGATATTTCCATAAAAATGATGCTGAGTCATGATTTTGACTGTCTGAGAAAAGCTGTCTGTCTCATCCCGACTCAGATGGAACAGAGTAAATGGGCATTTTAACATCATAGATTTAGCCAGTGGTAACTTGTGGAATAGACACCGGCTAGAATGAGGTTTTAACCCATCAGCATTCAGGATTAGACCCACCTGTTGTATAATACCGTATAGGTCTGGCCCTGGGGCCCAAGGGTATGGTAGAAGAAAGGACAGGGTAGTGGCCAGCGGTTTGATGATTAGTCGACTAGTTGAATCAGGTGTGCCCCTCCTGGGCAACATATATATTTTTTTACACTGTTCTCAGTTAAGAAACACTGGGCAGTTGCGTGTGGTGCTGTCTACTATAATATACAAATATTTGGATCCTTCTCTGTCTCTGTGTCTGTCTATTGGTGAAGGGAACAATAGCACTCACCCAGGTCCCATTTCACGGCTCCCAGGGGACAGGGTTCCCTCTCTCTCGTTGGGACAGAGGGACAGTTACAAGCCCGCTGAGGATGAACGGTGAGCCTTGGCAGAGCAGAGCTGGGAATTAAAACGTCCTCATCATGGACTGTTCTCGAAGACAATGGTGCCACTAGCATCAGCACAACCGTGGATTCCAGGGGTTTTCAAGGATTTCTGCCCAAACCCTGGATTATCTGCCCCGAATGGGTATGAATCAACAGTCGAGATGTCTGGAAAGGAATGTACAAAAGATAATGAAAGGTGTTTTGTACTAGTAAGAATAAGTATTCAGAGTAACAATGTTTTTGCTACCTTGAAGTTGACACAACGTCACACAAGTTTTATATTAGTGTGCTGGATCAGCCTACATGGATGTGGGCATGTTCCCAAATGAGAGTGAATACCTTTTAATGTTCGTTCACCAGCTGAAAGGAACACCTGGGCTGTTGTGTTTAGTTAGAATACAAATAGACTCTCAATCACCCACGACTCCTGTTTTCCAAGGGCATTTTTGCATACGGGTAGGCCTCCATAGCTGTTGCAGTTATAGATCAACAGTCTAATATAGAGTAAACGCTGTTTCTGACCTGGGGCTAGACTGTTAAGCTACCATGTTTGCTACTACTGTTGTTCCGCCGTCATTACATGGCGAGGTAGGCTAGGTTTATCCCCAAGTTGGTGGATCCGCTCCATCAGGGCTGCTGTGTGACAGCCTGGGCGGGTGCAGCGGTCTGTCGTTTGGACTCACCTTTCAACCAGGGCCGATTGATCTTGTCTTTATGAATGAAAAGCTATGGTGGTGTTTATTCCGCTTCATGAAATACCCATCAGCTTCATAGCAGTCGATTGGATATGGTGTGTCACGCTTAGAGACACTGGCACGTACGGTGCAGTATAGTAGCTGTCTGAACACCTATTGTTGGCATGTCTTCAAACCCCCCCCCCCCCCCCCCCCGTTTTAATACTTAATGGATCGGTCCACTACTGTCACAAGGTGATGGGGATGGGCTGTCACGTTTAACCGCCAGTCAAGATGCCATTTGTATTATATCCATGGTTTGTCTGTTGTTTTCATGGGGCTTAATTAGTAAGTTATTTTACTGTTAGCTAGCTAAATCCTTGAATATATATATATTTTTTTGTGGCTGATCTGTTTTTGAAATATAGTTTTAATACCCACTGCCTTCTCTTTCAAATGGCCATATTTTTCACAGATTTTGGTCATTGTGCTTTCGGTTAAATCCACTCTCTGTATGCCAGAGCCTTTTCCCATATTTTCTGTATACACAAAGAGCTTTTGGATGAAGCCCAGATTGGGAAAGCTTTGTGTGGTGTGAAAGGTCTTTTGTGCGCATTTACAGTGACCTCTCTCTCTCTCTCCTCTGTTTGCCCGCCCTGCTGAGAGTTCTTCTTTGAGAACTTATTTCAGATTGGCCTGTCTATTGATACATTTCTCACAGTTTTTTTTTTTTTTGTGCCAGAAAAGAGCCATTTTGACAAGTCTTTTGTTCGGGCTCTGTCAGTTTCTCTAAATATATTAAAGATTCTCCTGTTATTGTGTTTTTCCCCATTTGGCTGGAAGAAGATGTTTTTTGATGTGGTCAATTTGTCATCCAGAGCATTCTCATTTGACCAAAACTCAGCAAATGGCTAAATTCCCTTTTATTTTAAATACATGCTATTATCAATATATATATATTATTATAGTTAAACATATTATTATTGTCTTATGTGAACAATATTATTTAAATACTTGTTAAATGTATTATAATAATACTTTCTGCCCAGTTAATAAATGTTGATGATAATGCACATTCTATTTATTTGAATAAAAAGTGAGTAAACAGAGATTCCCAGTAAATGAAGTTGCCAGCTATTTGGTCTTTGGGAATGAAGCATCTTCACTGGTAGAACTGGTGCAAAATGGACACCTGAGGGATGAAAGAGAATTAGCTTGAATCACACTGGTTGGACCCAGCCTCCTTCGCCTGCTTTTTACGAGATCCAAATTCAGCAAGAACTACTCGAGTCCAGCCTAGTCATAGGCATTAAATGATTTACTCAATACTGATGGAAATTCCATGTAATTATTATATGTGTGTTGTATTTATGTTTCATGGTTGTTTCTACTTTGAACTACATATGACTTTCACAATCATGTGGCGTCGCTATTGATCATAGATTGCCCAATTTAATAATTAATCCGTTACACAGATTTAAGTTTAGTATACTCATGATAAATACATTTCAAATGCCTATATTTTCATAAAGGGGCACCTTTATGCCCTTTGGTGACTTAAGTTAATAAAATATCATGTTACAAATATATTAACATTTCCATTTTACAGAGAACTTGTTAATTGATCGTCCGTTATACAATATATTTCTTTGTGATGTATTTCAGCTTTAAAGTGCCACTGACGTGACCTTGACATCATTATTCCCTTAGTCTATATAAAGTAGTTAAGTTAATTTGATCAATCATGTAAATTCTGGATTTTAGAAACAATCTTGGCTAAATTGCATTTTTTGTAGGGGTGAAAATACAGTTTAGACTCATTTTGAATATGGAATGTAACAAACGTAGTGACCCGTTAACGGTAAACTAACAACATATCTTAAGTTGATTTAGCAGTAACTTTATTTTATTCCCATAGTATTTTGATCCAATTTATATAGTTTCACATTTTCTTGGAATTAAATACTTCTATTTTTAAATAAAATAATTTTTTCAAACATTTGTTCATCTATGCTGTCTCAACTCAAAGACAACCAATCCTTTTTGTTGTGTTGTTTTTACAACTAAATGGAGTCCTTAGACAAGAAGGAGATACCGAGTGAGCCAGGGTCTCTTCAGATTGAACAGCATTAAGCGCATATATAATAGTAGCTAAAAAATAAATTAAAAAGCGGCTAGTACTGGGGTCCGTATTGAGTTATTGATTAGCTAAAATAGTTATTTCAGGCTAATTACCCAAAGAGTGGTATAAAGGGATTGATTGTAAATAGTGTGAAAGAAAACAGTCTGCGAACAAAGGGTCAGACAGTGCACGTCCATTCTACGAGCATCACTTGAATGCATTAGACTTCTTGACTGATGTGAAATATCCTCATGTTGCTCCAATTTTGAACTGCAGTCAACAGAAGAGGAAGGAAGGAGTCTGAAATATATATTTTTTGAAATACTTTCTAAAGTCGATCAGAAATGCCTATGCTTTATTTATATTACAAAACGCGTGGTGAAAAATAGATCTGATGTCAAATATGTCTATACTATATGCTTGGGATATGCAATTTTTCAATATTTTCATCATTTGTATTATTTAAAACCACATGCTGGTAACGTACCGTATTCATTAGTACAGTACATCGTTCTTTTTGATGTACTTTGTTGCAGTATTTGTAGACATTAATTTATCCCACGGGCATCAAGACTTTTAAAGTCTGGTAAATTCAGGAACTGACTAACAATTAGACGTATGTATTTAAAAAAAAAAAAATGTTATCCATGATGGGCTACTTCATTGTTGTTTTGGTCACATCATTACTTGCTAGATCCATATGATTGTTTTCCCCCCTTCATTTCCCCTTTTATTTAATGCCAGAGATTTAGTTTTGATTTGGTCTTTCATGTTGAGAACACAATTAATGTTAATTGATGTGTTATGTGAGGAGTGACTAGAATTGATACTTGAATTGGAGTCAGGGATGCAGGTCAACGAGTATTTCAGTTAATTAACTGAAACCTTACAGTATCTGCCTGGCCACCGTAAAGGAAAGTGTGAACTGTCACAAAGTTCAATGTAGTAAACAATTTTCAGGATTATTTTCTCTAAATGCATGACTAATTTGTGAGCCAGTTAACCAAAGGAAATAGCAATATTGCGGGAAGGTTTGGCTTTGGCTATTCTAGCCGATGTGTGCTGAGAAGTCTGGTACAAAATGGCTGTCGTGCTTCACCCATCAGGGTGTTGCTGCTACACATCTTTGGTGGCTGGGGTTGCGTCTTGAGTCGAACTGTAACAGTTTCAGTGGCCCGGTCACCCCTACTGTACATTAGATTGACCCTATGTAACATCCCATTTGGTTTGGTTCTCCGATGGTTCGGTTATTACGAATCACGTTTAATATGTGCGTTAAAACTGTGACATTTTTTTTTTTTTGCTTCAGATGTAGAAAGTACATAAAATGGCTGTCTTTCAGAGACCCTTACGACTGAAAGATACAGCCATAAAATGGCTCCGGATTTTGTCAGCCAATGGCATGCTCTGCCGTCTCTTCCCAGTAGCCAATCACACAACGATGCATAAGGATGCCTGTGTCTACGTCTGTCTACAGTACACAATACACAGAGTGCGCTAATTGGATACTGTGAAGGGACATGGGCGCACGTTCCTGGGGCAATGTTATGGTCGTGTAGGGTTACTCGGGTGAGCAGCTGAATTGGCACACTGTTTACATGTTCCCATATAGCTCCCAGAGTTCTAATGAAGCATGTTTCAGAAATCTCTGGAATGATGTAAAGAGTGTGTGGATATTCTCTTTTTTTCCATTTCACGTTGTATTGTAAATGTACTATCCCTCTAATATCGGTTTGTGAGATCTCCTTGTTCCCTTAAACTGTTCAGTGGAATTCAACAGAAGTACCAATATCCTGATAGGATAATGATGTGTTATCGGTGTAATAGTGCACAGGCTTTCTCCTTCCTTTTCAACATGGTCTTCGGTATGCACGTGTGTGTAGAAAAATGGCTAGATGTGCATCTGATTTGGTCTTTGGGTAACGGAACCCAACAGCATCGCCAGTCCCGTCCTCCACTAGTGTAGTGAAACAATGTGCTTATCTTTCTAGACCTCCGCGGTCATATTGAGTGCGACTCTCCTCCTCCACACTCCCTGTCGACAGAGAGGAGAAAGGAGATGCTGCGTGCCGTTTCACGCTCCCAGGCATGATGGGTTGCTCTAGGGGAGTGCGGCGTGACCGTCGACCCACACAAATATACCATTAGTACCTTTTCCATCAGCCATTCAGGTGTGTCCGTCCTGCACTCGGGGGGGGGGGGGGGGGGGGGGTGCATTGTTTGCTGAAAAATATAGTTTCATTTCTCTTTCGCTCTCATTCCTTTTGCCAGAATCTGAGTGTTGGGGTAAATGGATGCCGTGCGCTGTGCTAAATTGAAGGTGAGAGCCATATCGGTCGCTGGAGACACACAATGCAAACTCCAATTACCATGTATTCACTATTCACAGTGGCCGCGGCACGCCACGCAGGCAGCACAGTAATCAGATAACTGCCCAACCGCCAAGGGCCAAGCAGCACTGGAGCGCCGTGTAGACTAGTGCATGAGAGTGGCAGAGAATGTTGAAGGGCAAGGCTAATGTTACATTTCTGTAGAGAGTGTTGTGCATGTACGATAGGAGACGGAATGAAGTGGCTCTTTGACTCTGTTTGCAGTGGGTTACATGATTGTGCTCTTATCCCTTAGCCGAGTTTCTCTCTCTGTCTCGCTCTGTCTCGCTCTGTCTCTCACTGTCTCAATGTCTTTCTCTGTCTCGCTCTCTCTGTCTCGCTCTGTCTCTCTGTCTCTCTCTGTCTCGCTCTGTCTCTGTCTCTCACTGTCTCTGTCTCGCTCTGTCTCTCTCTCTCTCTGTATCTCACTCTCTCACTCTGTCTCAATGTCTCTCACTGTCTCGCTCTGTCTCTGTCTCTCACTGTCTCTGTCTCGCTCTGTCTCTCTCTCTCACTCTGTATCTCTCTCTCTCACTCTGTCTCAATGTCTCTCACTGTCTCTGTCTCGCTCTGTCTTTCTGTCTCGCTCTGTCTCTCTCTCACTCTGTCTCAATGTCTCTGTCTCTGTCTCTCGGTCTCTCTCTGTCTCACTGTCTCTCACTCTGTCTCAATGTCTGTCTCTCTGTCTCTGTCTCTTTGTCTCAGTCTCTCTCTCTCCACTCATAGAGTTGATTTCATATTGTTGGTCACCATAATGATGCCAAGGCAGTTCATATCCCTCTGTTTTTTGGCCAAATATTAGGCCTATTTATTGATTCATTAAATTTTTTTCATTCTAGCATTTTATTCAGTGTGGTTAATGGTCAGAAACGGGCACTTTCAGTCAGTTAATTCCTTGATGTGATATGTCTGACAAGGATGCTCTGCTTCGAGAGGGTTTTCCACATGCAGCCACCGAAAGACTCCGTCTTGAATTGCTCTTATTTGTCATGCGGCTTAATACTGTATAATTTAGTTTGCTAAATTAATTTGCCAGTGAGCTGCTAGTGTCAGTCAAGAGAAAGTGGAAGCTAAATGAGGGAATATTTCCAGCCAAACAGTGTGGCTAATGTCAGAGCAGGTTAATTGAATCCTGGGCGTTTGAGTCTGAGTTGAGCTTACGGTAGGTAAACTGACTGGGCGTTTCATGACTATTACACAAACGAAACTGCTTTACGTTTATATTACAATTGGGGTTGCACACGCATGCAATTACAGACACGAATGTACACACACACACACACACACACACACACACACACACACCTCTGTTGTACAGCACATTTGAGACCAATAACGAGTTAGGATTGTACAGTAGCAGCCCATTGGTCCATGGCTAAGCTGGGATCATTTGGATGTTAGCAGGGTGTGTCAGGGCAGAGTTCCATTTAGTTCATAATACATGTCTACAGGTCTGTGATGGTCCATTACTGCCGTCCACAGCTGAGGGTTTTGCAGCTTTGCAGATGCCACTTTGTGGATTGGAGTGTAGCATGAGGAGACATTGTCTGAGCTCTGCAGAGAGTTGGAGAAAAGCTGTGTACAGTCAACTGAAGGATGTGGCTCTATGTAGATATTGCCCTTAGTCACATATCTAGGATCAGATTACCCGAACCGCTAATAACTTTTACAAGAACGTCTTATCTTTTACAGGGGTACATGGAAAGTCAAGAATACAAAAATATCTGACCCTATTGGACCGACCAGGGTCTGGCTTTTACACTATTAAGGTACAGTGCTGTTGATGGTGTCCTACTGTACAGTATTAACGGTACAGTGCTGTTGATGGGTTCCTACTGTACAGTATTAAAGGTACAGTGCTGTTGATGGTTTCCTACTGTACAGTATTAAAGGTAGTGTTTTTGATGGTTTCCTACTGTACAGTATTAAAGGTACAGTGCTGTTGATGGTTTCCTGCTGTACAGTATTAAAGGTACAGTGCTGTTGATGGTTTCCTACTGTACAGTATTAAAGGTACAGTGCTGTTGATGGTTTCCTACTGTACAGTGTTAAAGGTACAGTGCTGTTGATGGTGTCCTACTGTACAGTTTTAAAGGTAGTGTTTTTGATGGTTTCCTACTGTACAGTATTAAAGGTACAGTGCTGTTGATGGTTTCCTACTGTACAGTATTAAAGGTACAGTGCTGTTGATGGTTTCCTACTGTACAGTATTAAAGGTACAGTGCTGTTGATGGTTTCCTACTGTACAGTATTAAAGGTACAGTGCTGTTGATGGTTTCCTACTGTACAGTATTAAAGGTACAGTGCTGTTGATGGTTTCCTGCTGTACAGTATTAAAGGTACAGTGCTGTTGGTTTCCTACTGTACAGTATTAAAGGTACAGTGCTGTTTATGGTTTCCTACTGTACAGTATTAAAGGTACAGTGTTGTTGATGGTGTCCTACTGTACAGTATTAAAGGTACAGTGCTGTCGATGGTTTCCTACTGTACAGTATTAAAGGCAGTGCTGTCGAAGGTTTCCTACTGTACAGTATTAAAGGCAGTGCTGTCGATGGTTTCCTACTGTACAGTATTAAAGACAGTGCTGTCAATGGTTTCCTGCTGTACAGTATTAAAGGTACAGTGCTGTTGATGGTTTCCTACTGTACAGTATTAAAGGTACAGTGCTGTTGATGGTGTCCTACTGTACAGTATTAAAGGTACAGTGCTGTTGATGGTTTCCTACTGTACAGTATTAAAGGTACAGTGCTGTCGATGGTGTCCTACTGTACAGTATTAAAGGTACAGTGCTGTTGATGGTTTCCTACTGTACAGTGTTAAAGGTACAGTGCTGTTGATGGTGTCCTACTGTACAGTTTTAAAGGTAGTGTTTTTGATGGTTTCCTACTGTACAGTATTAAAGGTACAGTGCTGTTGATGGTTTCCTACTGTACAGTATTAAAGGTACAGTGCTGTTTATGGTTTCCTACTGTACAGTATTAAAGGTACAGTGCTGTTGATGGTGTCCCTGTACAGTATTAAAGGTACAGTGCTGTCGATGGTGTCCTACTGTACAGTATTAAAGGTACAGTGCTGTCGATGGTTTCCTACTGTACAGTATTAAAGGTACAGTGCTGTTGATGGTTTCCTACTGTACAGTATTAAAGGTACAGTGCTGTTGATGGTTTCCTACTGTACAGTATTAAAGGTACAGTGCTGTTGATGGTTTCCTACTGTACAGTATTAAAGGTAGTGTTTTTGATGGTTTCCTACTGTACAGTATTACAGTTGCAGTGCTGTTGATGGTTTCCTGCTGTACAGTATTAAAGACAGTGCTGTCGATGGTTTCCTACTGTACAGTATTAAAGGTACAGTGCTGTTGATGGTTTCCTACTGTACAGTATTAAAGGTACAGTGCTGTTGATGGTGTCCTACTGTACAGTATTAAAGGTACAGTGCTGTTGATGGTTTCCTACTGTACAGTATTAAAGGTACAGTGCTGTTGATGGTTTCCTACTGTACAGTATTAAAGGTACAGTGCTGTTGATGGTTTCCTACTGTACAGTGTTAAAGGTACAGTGCTGTTGATGGTGTCCTATTGTACAGTTTTAAAGGTAGTGTTTTTGATGGTTTCCTACTGTACAGTATTAAAGGTACAGTGCTGTTGATGGTTTCCTACTGTACAGTATTAAAGGTACAGTGCTGTTGATGGTTTCCTACTGTACAGTATTAAAGGTAGTGTTTTTGATGGTTTCCTACTGTACAGTATTACAGTTGCAGTGCTGTTGATGGTTTCCTGCTGTACAGTATTAAAGACAGTGCTGTCGATGGTTTCCTACTGTACAGTATTAAAGGTACAGTGCTGTTGATGGTTTCCTACTGTACAGTATTAAAGGTACAGTGCTGTTGATGGTGTCCTACTGTACAGTATTAAATGTACAGTGCTGTTGATGGTTTCCTACTGTACAGTATTAAAGGTACAGTGCTGTTGATGGTTTCCTACTGTACAGTATTAAAGGTACAGTGCTGTTGATGGTTTCCTACTGTACAGTGTTAAAGGTACAGTGCTGTTGATGGTGTCCTACTGTACAGTTTTAAAGGTAGTGTTTTTGATGGTTTCCTACTGTACAGTATTAAAGGTACAGTGCTGTTGATGGTTTCCTACTGTACAGTATTAAAGGTACAGTGCTGTTGATGGTTTCCTACTGTACAGTATTAAAGGTACAGTGCTGTTTATGGTTTCCTACTGTACAGTATTAAAGGTACAGTGCTGTTGATGGTTTCCTACTGTACAGTATTAAAGGTACAGTGCTGTTGATGGTTTCCTGCTGTACAGTATTAAAGGTACAGTGCTGTTGATGGTTTCCTACTGTACAGTATTAAATGTACAGTGCTGTTGATGGTTTCCTACTGTACAGTATTAAAGGTACAGTGTTGTTGATGGTTTCCTACTGTACAGTATTAAAGGTACAGTGCTGTCGATGGTGTCCTACTGTACAGTATTAAAGGTACAGTGCTGTTGATGGTTTCCTACTGTACAGTATTAAAGGTACAGTGCTGTTGATGGTTTCCTGCTGTACAGTATTAAAGGTACAGTGCTGTTGATGGTTTCCTACTGTACAGTATTAAAGGTACAGTGCTGTTGATGGTTTCCTACTGTACAGTATTAAAGGTACAGTGTTGTTGATGGTGTCCTACTGTACAGTATTAAAGGTACAGTGCTGTCGATGGTGTCCTACTGTACAGTATTAAAGGTACAGTGCTGTTGATGGTTTCCTATTGTACAGTATTAAAGGGACAGTGTTGTTGATGGTTTCCTACTGTACAGTATTAAAGGTACAGTGCTGTTGATGGTTTCCTACTGTACAGTATTAAAGGTACAGTGCTGTTGATGGTTTTCTACTGTACAGTGTTAAAGGTACAGTGCTGTTGATGGTGTCCTACTGTACAGTTTTAAAGGTAGTGTTTTTGATGGTTTCCTACTGTACAGTATTAAATGTACAGTGCTGTTGATGGTTTCCTACTGTACAGTATTAAAGGTACAGTGCTGTTGATGGTTTCCTACTGTACAGTATTAAAGGTACAGTGCTGTTTATGGTTTCCTACTGTACAGTATTAAAGGTACAGTGCTGTTGATGGTTTCCTACTGTACTGTATTAAAGGTACAGTGCTGTTGATGGTTTCCTACTGTACAGTATTAAATGTACAGTGCTGTTGATGGTTTCCTACTGTACAGTATTAAAGGTACAGTGTTGTTGATGGTTTCCTACTGTACAGTATTAAAGGTACAGTGCTGTCGATGGTGTCCTACTGTACAGTATTAAAGGTACAGTGCTGTTGATGGTTTCCTACTGTACAGTATTAAAGGTACAGTGCTGTTGATGGTTTCCTGCTGTACAGTATTAAAGGTACAGTGCTGTTGATGGTTTCCTACTGTACAGTATTAAAGGTACAGTGCTGTTGATGGTTTCCTACTGTACAGTATTAAAGGTACAGTGTTGTTGATGGTGTCCTACTGTACAGTATTAAAGGTACAGTGCTGTCGATGGTGTCCTACTGTACAGTATTAAAGGTACAGTGCTGTTGATGGTTTCCTATTGTACAGTATTAAAGGGACAGTGTTGTTGATGGTTTCCTACTGTACAGTATTAAAGGTACAGTGCTGTTGATGGTTTCCTACAGTACAGTATTAAAGTTGCAGTGCTGTTGATGGTTTCCTACTGTACAGTATTAAAGGCAGTGCTGTCAATGGTTTCCTACTGTACAATATTAAAGGCAGTGCAGTCGATGGTTTCCTACTGTATAGTGTATTAAAGGTACAGTAATATCGATTACCCTCTCTATATACTGTTACAGATGAAACGCTGGTCCCCTGCTGTCTCGTACACTCCGTGTCGCCTCATGGTGCCTCATTAAAACAATAGAAAAACCCTCTCCTCTAACTCTCTCACTGACTTCCCCATTCAGCTCAACAATAGGCCTGGTTTGCTCGATGCATATATTTACTAGGTTGCTTCTCCATGTTGCCTAGCGATATTTAGGAGATGACATTTTTTTTGAGAGGATGACAAGTGTGTAGATGTTTGTTTTCTTTTCATTCATTTTTCTGGCTTGGACAGTGTTGTTGTAGTTCAGCGATGTTCAATGGGTTAACGTGCCCAGGGTACGATGGAGGATGCTTCTGGTAAAACGCCCAAGAAATATGACTAACGATGAATAATGTATCTCGTTTCCGCCGCACATTCATTTGAGTCGGTTCTACATTTTATTTGGGTTCCTTTAGTTGAATTCATAGTGGTATGCAAATGCACACACGCCAAATGTATTCAAACAAAGTGTCTTGTCTTTCATATTAAGCCCAACCACCACAGCGTGCGCTGTGAATACTCGTATACCTTCCAGACGGTTCTGCTTATAATCACTCCACTAACTCCTCAGTACAGAACTGTAGAACTCCTGAGCTTGCCTATGTTATTACACATGCACACGTTCCCTGCCTGCAACACTGAAATGTTCATGAAACTCTATGTATTTTCTCTTCTCTGCAATGTAATGAAGCTATTAAGCCTGGCCGGTAATAATGTTTTTATAATTGTCCCTCTCTGTTGTTCCCCCTCTACTTCTAATTACCATGATATATTTCTATAATCATATTTGTATATATATATATATATAAAGAGCACATTCTAATTCTAAAGTGGAATATGGCCTTGTCTTGTTTCTTCTTTGTTCTACAGAGATGTTGAAGGAGTTGAACCAACAGCGCAGAGCGAAAGAGTTTACAGACCTGAAAATAATTGTTGAAGGCAAAGAGTTTGAAGTCCACCAAAATGTTCTAGCTTCCTGCAGCCTTTATTTCAAGGACCTGGTGAAAAGGTTTGCCTTCCCCTCCCCCTCCCTCACCTGCTTTTGATCCAATCTGTTCTTTTCATAGGGTGCATTTGTGTGGCTTTTTTTTTGTCTTCCCTCCCCCCCTTTTCTCTCTTACAGGTGTGTGAAGACTTTTGGTTCCTATCACAGGGCCAGCAGCCTCCTTCTCCTCCCGCTCCAAATGAATGTACCTCTAAAACCATGGGACAGAAAAGGTCACCCGAGTCTACCTTTTCCTTACCGTATAGAGACAAATAACTGCATTTACATTTTGATGAGCAGAGAAAACGTTCAATGACTGGGGGGGTTCCAAGACTCACAACTGTAGGGGCTTTCAACCAAATGAACAAACTATAGGTTACCATTAGTGTATTAAAAAGATGGGGACGCTTCCGAGTTGCAAATAGAGGAGAAAACAAACATGAGCCACATCTCTCACCACCACACTACTCTTTAGCCAATCACTATTTTCACAGGTTAACACCATTCTCCATGTTTCATTTGAAGTGGACCTGACTAGTTCCCCATGAGTCTATCCCTCACATGTCTCTGGGCTGTTTTGGTTCTATATTATGTGGGTGTGTTTGTACAAGTGAGTGTGTGTATGCTGATGTGATTGGAGGTTTACCTGCCAGTGCTAGGATGTGTTCCTTGGTTGTTCCTGTGTTTGCAAAGTGTGTGTGTGTGTGGGGGGGGTGGTATTTTCTTCAAGCTGAGCCAAAGCCATCTCCTAGCGTCCTCACCCTGACTTCAGGTTCTTGCAGGTGTCCCGCAACCAATGTTCCCTCGTCTCCTTGACATGTGTGTTTGTTCTCCTGTGCACCGCGTGCAGACAGACAGACAAAGACTAGAGAGAGAGAGACACTGTACATTACAATAGGAAGCACCAGTCTAAAATCTGAGGGAGGCTGCCTGCTAGTTGCCCTGCAGCCAAGCTGGCTCTATTGTGAGTTCATCAGAGGGCGCCACGCTGCTTATCAGACATGGAGGCGAGCCAGCCAGGAGATGCTTTGTGTGTGTCACTCACATCAGCATGCACAACACACAGGCCAGAAGAACACACTCTCTCTCTCACACACACACACAAACAGTTGTTCTTGCTGAATGGGGACGGGCACTGAGAGAATAGCGAGCACCAGCCCTCTCTCAACCACACCCTACTCATATTCACACATACAGTGCACATCCACACGGCACACAACCCACAACCTTCAGTTTGCTACAGACAGACTTGTGTTGGTGGAGCTGTCGATAGGATTCCCCTGTTTCTCTCCCTTATCTGTGCCAAAGTTAGGTTGTGCATAGAGAGTTAGGTCCTGCATAGAGAAAAGGTCCCCAGAAAGTCACAAAGTCCCCATAGGAATGGAAATCATTTGTATCAGGTTAGGTTCATCTGCCTGCCTGCATACGTTCTTATATTGTACTTGCTTGATAGAGAAAATTCTCATTAAATGTATAATTTATTGTAAAACGACATTAATTTGTCATCCTAACGTGGGCCTTTCTTATCTAGATTAAATCAACAATAGAATTTCCCATTTAACCGTGCAGTTAGTGGTATAACCCATGAATATGTATGTTATACTAATCGATAATTGTATAACTTTTATAATGGTATAATTATGAGTCATATAAGTTCAAGTTGTTATGACGTTGTTGGAATTCATCACGGCATGTACAGTACAGTGCAAATAGAACGATACATGCTCTTGACTTGTGCATGTGGCACCTCTCGGTTTTATTGGCGTGTTTACTGCCAAACACAACACAGAGAGAGGGAGGGCGAGCGGGAGAGGCGACCGAGAAAAAGCGGTGCCATTTTAGCTCTGGCTCTCTGAGGTGTTGCGCAGTGTGATAGGGTGTCACTGAGTTGGTTAAAGAGAGCGAGGAGAGAAAGAGCGAGAGAGAAACCAGAGGGAGAGAGAGAAGAGTAGGTCCCCGCCAAAGGTCCTGTCATTGAGTTACAGTGTCTCTGTGCCATTCAGGTCACTTTCCAGCTCCTGTGGAATTATGCTGATGCCACACATGCCCCGCACCGTGTCCAGATCTTTATGAGGTCGAATGAAAGAGAGAAACGCCCTCTTCACGCTGCCCACTACCTCCCGCTATCGAGGTACTCACTGCTGTCGGGACTCCCTGTCAGAGCCTCATAAACTACCACAGCGTGTGTGTGTGTGCATATGCACGTGCTTTTGCGTGCGTGCGTGCGTGGGCAGGTGCAGGCCTGTATAACTCCTGTGTTATCCAGACAGCCAGCCTTCACTCAGAGAGAGAGAGAGTAGAGATGTAATATCAGAGGTTGAGCACCTCTTCCACACACACATATACACATACACACACACACACAAGAAATGTGAGTCTAAATTGGAACATATGCCCAGCTGGCACTTTGTGAAGTGGCTAAGTAATGATGAAATTCTTGTTTACATTCAGGAAAGTCGTTTTCATTTAGTAGGTTATGGTGTTTCCTTTTTTAGTTAAGTAAATTGCAGAGCAATTTAGAAAATGGTTTTGAAATATAATTTTTTATATGATTATATTTGAATCATTATAGCTACAGTATGTGAGTTTGGGTGAGATGAGGTTTCTGGGTGACACTTTATTTGGATAGATGCTCTACAGACTATCAGTAACATTTCAACTATCCACTAACCCTAACCCAGGCTTGAACCCTAACCCTTGCACTAACCTTTATATTAAACCTAACCTTAACCTTAGCAAGCAGTTGCTTATCGACAGATAGTTTGTTCCATCTACAGATGGAAAATCCGGACAATCCAAATAAATTGTGACCGTTTTCTGTATCATACCCAGGATGTAGTCCTAGCTATTTCCTGTTGGCAGCATTTTTTAAATATTCATAATATTTAAAAAATGGTGTTGATATTTAATGTACTTTATAAAACACTAATTTATAGTCAGTTTGGTGAAAGGATCAGTACAATTAGATTATGATAGATGAGTAGCAATTAATGATTGTGCAAAATGATCACTAAAGATTAAACCATGACAGATGTTAACAATGTCCATACAGTTGAACTGATGATATATAACTTTAATCTCGTAAATTTTATGTAAATCATAAAAAATCTGACTTTGTTAAATTTCCCACCCTTGTAGACAATAGTGTTGTATTTCGATAAAATCTTAAAGGATCTCTGTCTGTCTGTGTGTCTGTCTGTATGTCTGTCTGTGTGTGTGTGTGTCTGTGTGTCTGTCTGTGTGTCTGTCTGTCTGTCTGTGTGTCTGTCTGTCTGTGTGTCTGTCTGTCTGTGTGTCTGTCTGTCTGTGTGTCTGTCTTTGTGTCTGTCTGTCTGTGTGTCTGTCTGTCTGTCTGTCTGTCTGTCTGTCTGTGTCTGTCTGTGTGTGTGTCTGTCTGTGTGTCTGTGTGTGTCTGTCTGTCTGTCTGTCTGTCTGTCTGTCTGTCTGTCTGTCTGTCTGTCTGTGTGTCTGTCTTTGTGTCTGTCTGTCTGTCTGTCTGTCTGTCTGTCTGTCTGTCTGTCTGTCTGTCTGTCTGTCTGTCTGTCTGTCTGTCTGTCTGTCTGTCTGTCTGTCTGTCTGTGTGTCTGTGTGTCTGTGTGTCTGTCTGTCTGTCTGTCTGTCTGTCTGTCTGTCTGTCTGTCTGTCTGTCTGTGTGTCTGTGTGTCTGTCTGTCTGTCTGTCTGTCTGTCTGTCTGTCTGTGTCTGTCTGTCTGTCTGTCTGTCTGTCTGTCTGTCTGTCTGTCTGTCTGTCTGTCTGTCTGTCTGTCTGTCTGTCTGTGTGTCTGTGTCTGTCTGTCTGTCTGTCTGTCTGTCTGTCTGTCTGTCTGTCTGTCTGTCTGTCTGTCTGTCTGTCTGTCTGTCTGTCTGTCTGTCTGTCTGTCTGTCTGTCTGTCTGTCTGTCTGTCTTTCAGCGTTGATGTATCTCCCTCCTCTTTCGCATTAAACTTGTCAGAAATTGCCAGTCGTCCCGAACCTGCTACTTGAACGATGTAACAAGCCCGGCACTCACCCACCAAAAACCTATTACCTCCCCTTTAGAGGCTGCTGCTGCTCAGCCCAGAAAGACCACAGACCAACGATCACCCCCAGTAATTCCATTTTCCCCATCTGGAGTTTCAATAAGTATGCTCTGCACCCCCTTAATTTATGGGCACAGTGCATCTGGTGCAGCTCAGCGGCAGGGCCTAGTGTAAAGGCACACACTGTCTGAGCAGTCTCTCTTTCTGTTTTCATATGATTCTGCCTAGGGCTGTGATAATACCAGTATCGCAATATTTTTTCCATGCCGAAAAAGATAACCGAGGCAGACCTGACTCTTTGGTCCCATAAAAACTTTCTGTATGTAAAATAAATATACTGAACAATAGGCCCACCCACTTGGGAGCCAGGCCCACCCAATCAGAATGTTGTATTTTTATTTTTTTTACCACAAAAGACATAAATACTCCTCAGAACCCTGCCCCCTGTCCCCTCAGACAATCCATCAGGTGAAGAAGCTGGATGTGGAGGTCCTGGGCTGCTGTGGTTATACCTGGTCTGTGGTTTTGAGGCTGGTTGGAAATACTACCAAATTCTCTAGAATGACATTGGAGGTGGCTTATGGTAGAGAAATAAACATTGGATTCTCTGGCAACAGCTCTGGTGGACATTCCTGCAGTCATCATGACAATTGCATGCTCCCTCAAAACTTGAGACTTCTGTGGCATTGTGTTGTGTGACAAAACTGCACATTTTAGAGTGGCCTTTTATTCTCCCCAGCACAAGGTGCACCTGTGTAATGATCATACTGTTTAATCAGCTTCTTGATATGCCACACCTGTCAGGTGGACGGATCATCTTGACAAAGGCTAAAATGCTCACCAACAGGGATGTAAAGAAATTTGTGCACATTTGAGAGAAATAAGCTTTTTTTTTTTGTGCGAATGGAACATTTCTGGGATCTTTTATTTCAGCTCATGAAACCATAGGACCAACAATTTACACGTAGGCGTTTATGTTTTGGTTCAGCGTAAATGTGACTCCAACATGAGTTGTTTTCTTTAAAGAGGTATCACGATACTCGTATCGTCACAGCCCTAATTCTGTCTGAGCCCGGGCAGAGTCTGTTATAAGTCGGAGAGGAGAAAGTGAGACTAAAGCTTTTAGTCTTCCTTGTCAACATGTGCTCTCTGGGTGGTAGAATCCTCCAGCTGAGATTCCAGCAAGCGCGTACTATTCCCCTACTGCTGTCCTGTCAGTGAGACAGTATGCATTACCGCAAAACTGAAACACATTCAAATAACATCCTTACAAGCCCGAATGACGTCATTTCAACCAGCTGTACTGTAAGCCATATATATGGTCACAGCAGTGGATAGCATAAACAAACCTAGACTCTGCTCTGAAAGATCCTCTGAGTGTCGACAAATCTGAACAAGACTTCTGTCCTCCTCATCCTCTGTCTCTACTGGAAGCCCTAGCCATAATAATAATAGTCCAAAATCCTAATCCTTTTCTTTTGTCCAATTTTATTCTCTTCTATAGCACGGTTTACTCCACTCAATGCTTCGCGCTTAAGACAAAAAACAGCAGTGTGTCCACAGGTTTGGGTTGTAGAAACACTAACTATAATCAGTTATGTTACCAGTTAAAAAATCTAGATGATTACTTCTTGGATTACATTTAAATTCAGAAAGGATGTTGGCAAAAAAAATACATTGACACCTTTCTGTTTTCTCAATGACATTTAAGTCCAGCATTAAAAAAGGTGCATGTGTGAGTTTGTTCCACCTGAGCGAGACTGACCACAAGTCAGAGACCACTATGAAGATGGATCCTTTTTGTCTTCTTCTAATGCCTCTTAATTAAGGGGAAAGTAATCCAAAAGTAAGAAAGTAATGTTATGTTACTGAGTTTGGGTAATCCAAAAGGTTATTACAATTTTGGACAGGTAATTAGTAACTATAATGGATTACATTTAGAGTAACCTGTCCAGCTCAGGATATGATTCTGAACCGCAATGCCCACAATGTCATGGGTTAATTAACCTAACTATTAGCTGTGCCACTCTGCGGCTGCTCAAAACACGCTCAAGTGTACGTGTTGGGCCTCGTGTGGCTCAGGGTTGTTACTGTACTTGTTAGTCTTCAGGAGTGGCCTCCTCTTCTCATCTCATTTCCTTCATCTGCAATCATCTGAAAACACATTGTTGGACAGGGGAAAGCACTTTATGACTATTGAGATGCAGCCATGGACCCACTACTGTCACTCTGCACACCTGGACGTGCCTCAATAGAGAGACACAATAGCTAACCCACCTCACCCATTGTCATGAATGTAGCCTCAAAAAGCCTCCAATACAAACAAACCAACACAAACTAAACTCTAATTACATCGTCAAACGGGCAGGCACGCTATGTTAAATCCATGTTTGATTCATTTTTTGCTGGTGACAATAATAAAACAAGTAACATTTAGTATTCTCCCACAAACGTGTATATTTTGGATGAGCTTGGATTCCTTTGAGCACACAGAGTAAAATGTCTGCGGGAATCAGTGTATTTCCCCAGCTGAAATGTGAGAAAACATGGTGAATGGTCCCTATAAGATAGTCATTTTACACAAGGACACATTAGAGACCCATATATGACACATCCCCTCTCTTTCTGCTCCCCCTTTCTGACAGTCTACGCTGAATGAAATACTCTTTCTTTCGGAAAAGAGTGGTGCGTTTTTCGTAAACAGATTCCTCTCTCAATTTCTCCCTCTTGTTTTACTCTCCCCTGCTCTCTCCCTTTCTATCCCTCTTTTACATAAAAAAAACAAGTCTGCAATCAGATGCAGCAGTATAAACAGCCACCTCTGTGAGAAGAGGCGGAAAGACCATTTCCATAACAAAAACACTCAGGCAAAACAAATTGCCACTCGAGCTGATTCCCATTGCACTAATTGACCTGGTTGATGAGCATGCTCTTGTTTTATATATATATATATATTTTTCCTTTTTCTTCTTCTTCCTCCCTTCCCCACCATCGCTTAACCCTGGACTACACCCCCAACCTCCCCCTCCTCCCCCCTTTTATCTAGCTTTAGTACCGCCACAGCATAGGGCGGGAAGGCTATAACATAACAACACTATGGCTTTTTGCTTTGCAGGAGGAAAATAATAACTGTCTTGGTCTTTCCAGCCTCCCATGTCCATCTATGCAGAGACAGATCCCCATTGTCTTATTTATTTTTGCGTCGTCCTTCTCCTCCCCTTCTCTCACCTCCTAAGATGGCTCAATGACTACTAATGTCAACTACGTTCATATACAGGCATACAGGCTACTGGTGAATGTGGCAGCGAGCTGGGGGCAGAGGCTTTGGGCTTTGGGTTTAGGTGTGATGGGGAGCAGGGGGGGGGGGGGGGGGGGGGGGATCTCTTATTTAAAAGACCCAGGAACAGTCATGGACCCCACCCCCAACCCCACCTAATCCCTCCCAACTCCCCCCCTTCTGAAGGATGGCTGCTGGTCCCTGTGGATGAACCAACCCTCTTCCTCTCACCCCCCTCCCCCCCCTTTCTCTCACTCTCTCTCCCACTCCTTCCTCTTCACTCTAACCATCCTGTCCATATGTCTGTGTCCGTCTGTCTGCATCCTGCATCAAAACTGTGTCTGACTGTATGCTCTGATAAAGCTATTTTATTGACTCTCACACCAACCCAGTAAGAGACATTACCACTTGAAACAGACAGACACTGAGCATTATGCAGTGTAGCCAGTCGATATGAGCAACAGAAGGAGAATACACCCCATCCATCTCAATCGTTGGTAGTTTTCATATTGTTTATGTCCACAGCCCTCGGGGGAAGGACACAGTATCTCACACTGCATTCTGGTGCATTGATTCTGTTTATTTTGCCCTTGACTAGATTATGTTGTGTCACATGGGACATTAAGGCATAGAGTTAGAACACATCAACTAATTACTGATCCTGATGATGTCACAATGCAGGCCGGACTCTAACGCAACCACTCGCCACGAGGCCCGGGAGGACTACATTAGCTAGAGATAGCCAACCCAGCACCACAGTATATGGCTATATGAATCTGATTTGTAGCATTGATATACAGCACACAGGATAGTCATACAGTATTGTAATAATAATAATAATATATGTATTTTATGTAGCGCTTTTCATGACAAAACAGAATCTCAAAGTTGCATTAAAAAAACACAGGAAAAAAAGCACAAAAACAAATCAAATGATCTGCCAGATTCTTGGGCTTCAGGATTGTAGTGTTGGGCGCATCAGGATGCAAGCATTCAGACATACCACAGCTAACATAGCTTAAGGTCTTCCATTACAATAACATTGAAACATCAGACAGCTACAGTAACATTCCTAGTGGTTTTCCAATCTGTCAGTGCATGTATGGTTTTTATCACCCCCTCTCATCCCTCTGTCATCTGTCTGCCATTAGCATGTATGCATCTTCTTGAATATCTATGCATACATGACAACACATGTCAAAGCATGCCTTTTTGGATATTAATTTGCCATGATGAAGACAAACACATTACTTGTGCTTTCCTAATCCTTGTTTTGAGAGAACTGTTTTGTTTCAGATGGAGCACAAACTACCATAACTGTGTGCTGTTACAAACCTTAGTCGCTTACCGTAAAAACAATAGACTCCAAAAATAAAATTCTCTACCTTTCTTTTTCTTTTGTATTTGATTGTATTGATTGTGCTATTTTTCCCTTGTTTTGTAAAGACCCAGGTTGTGTGTGTGCGAGTGTATGTGAGTGTGTGTATCTGTGTGTAGCTCTTGTCCTAGTTGTGTGTGTGTGTGTGTGTGTGCGTCTCTTCGGTGTCTAACTCCCGTCTACCGTGGTTGGTTGGTCAGGTCGTCAGGGGAGACGAGGAGCGGGGAGAAGCTAGAGCTGCAGATGAGCAACATTGGAGCTGACGTGTTGGAGCTGCTGCTGGAGTTTGTCTACACGGGCTCTCTGGTCATCGACTCAGCTAACGCCAAGACACTGCTAGAGGCCGCCAACAAGTTCCAGTTCAACACCTTCTGCAAAGTCGGTGTGTCCTTCCTAGGTATGTACAGTGCCTTGCGAAAGTATTCAGCCCCCTTGAACTTTGCGACCTTTTGCCACATTTCAGGCTTCAAACATAAAGATATAAACTGTATTTTTTTGTGAAGAATCAACAACAAGTGGGACACAATCATGAAGTGGAACGACATTTATTGGATATTTCAAACTTTTTTAACAAATCAAAAACTGAAAAATTGGGCGTGCAAAATTATTCAGCCCCCTTAAGTTAATACTTTGTAGCGCCACCTTTTGCTGCGATTACAGCTGTAAGTCGCTTGGGGTATGTCTCTAGCAGTTTTGCACATCGAGAGACTGAAATTGTTCCCATTCCTCCTTGCAAAACAGCTCGAGCTCAGTGAGGTTGGATGGAGAGCATTTGTGAACAGCAGTTTTCAGTTCTTTCCACAGATTCTCGATTGGATTCAGGTCTGGACTTTGACTTGGCCATTCTAACACCTGGATATGTTTATTTTTGAACCATTCCATTGTAGATTTTGCTTTATGTTTTGGATCATTGTCTTGTTGGAAGACAAATCTCTGTCCCAGTCTCAGGTCTTTTGCAGACTCCATCAGGTTTTCTTCCAGAATGGTCCTGTATTTGGCTCCATCCATCTTCCCATCAATTTGAACCATCTTCCCTGTCCCTGCTGAAGAAAAGCAGGCCCAAACCATGATGCTGCCACCACCATGTTTGACAGTGGGGATGGTGTGTTCAGCTGTGTTGCTTTTACGCCAAACATAACGTTTTGCATTGTTGCCAAAAAGTTCAATTTTGGTTTCATCTGACCAGAGCACCTTCTTCCACGTTTGGTGTGTCTCCCAGGTGGCTTGTGGAAAACTTTAACCGACACTTTTTATGGATATCTTTAAGAAATGGCTTTCTTCTTGCCACTCTTCCATAAAGGCCAGATTTGTGCAATATACGACTGATTGTTGTCCTATGGACAGAGTCTCCCACCTCAGCTGTAGATCTCTGCAGTTCATCCAGAGTGATCATGGGCCTCTTGGCTGCATCTCTGATCAGTCTTCTCCTTGTATGAGCTGAAAGTTTAGAGGGACGGCCAGGTCTTGGTAGATTTGCAGTGGTCTGATACTCCTTCCATTTCAATATTATCGCTTGCACAGTGCTCCTTGGGATGTTTAAAGCTTGGGAAATCTTTTTGTATCCAAATCCGGCTTTAAACTTCTTCACAACAGTATCTCGGACCTGCCTGGTGTGTTCCTTGTTCTTCATGATGCTCTCTGCGCTTTTAACGGACCTCTGAGACTATCACAGTGCAGGTGCATTTATACGGAGACTTGATTACACACAGGTGGATTGTATTTATCATCATTAGTCATTTAGGTCAACATTGGATCATTCAGAGATCCTCACTGAACTTCTGGAGAGAGTTTGCTGCACTGAAAGTAAAGGGGCTGAATAATTTTGCACGCCCAATTTTTCAGTTTTTGATTTGTTAAAAAAGTTTGAAATATCCAATAAATGTCGTTCCACTTCATGATTGTGTCCCACTTGTTGTTGATTCTTCACAAAAAAATACAGTTTTATATCTTTATGTTTGAAGCCTGAAATGTGGCAAAAGGTCGCAAAGTTCAAGGGGGCCGAATACTTTCGCAAGGCACTGTACCTATGACATACAGTTGAAGTTGGAAGTTTACCTTAGCCAAATAGATTTAAACTCAGTTTTTCACAATTCCTGACATTTAATCCTCTTGATTTTAAGAATGTGAAATGTCAGAAGAATAGTAGAGAGAATTATTTATTTCAGCTTTTATTTATGTCAGAAGTTTACATACACTCAATTAGTATTTGGTAACATTGCCTTTATATTGTTTAACTTGGGTCAAACGTAAGAATTTTGGCCCATTCCTCCTGACCGAGCTGGTCTAACTGAGTCAGGTTTGAAGGCCTCCTTGCTCGCACACACTTTTCAGTTCTGCCTACAAATTTTCAATGGGATTGAGGTCAGGGCTTTGTGATGGCCACTTTAATACTTTGACTTTGTTGTCCTTAAGCCATTTTGCCACAACTTTGGAAGTATGGTTGGGGTCATTGTCCATTTGGAAGACCCATTTGTGACTAAGCTTTAACTTCCTGACGGATGTCTTGAGATGTTGCCTCAATATATCCACATAATGTTCCATCCATCCTCCATCCATGATGCCATCTATTTTGTGAAGTGCACCAGTCGTTCCTCCAACAAAGCACCCAATTGTTGGAAAAATGACTTGTCATGCACAAAGAAACCGACTTGCCAAGTAACCAACATGCCAAAACTATAGTTTAATGAGAAATTTGTGGAGTGGTTTAAAAACAAGTTTTAATGCCTCCACCCTAAGTGTATGTAAACTTCTGACTTCAACTGTAGGGTGTCGAGTGTGGGGGGATGTGTGTAAATAGGTGTCTCTTCACACTAAGCCTAAGTTTCTGTCTTTGGCACATAGTCCCTCGCACCCTTTCTGACAGGTGTCCAAATTTAGCGTAAGCCCCCCCCCCCCCCCCCGAAGTAAAAGAGAGGGACATCATTTTGCTCCTTATCTCGATTTGTCTCTCGGTCTGTCTTTAGGTCTGTCGCTCTTTCTCTCCTCTCGGCCCTGAGGAGTTGGGAGGCGCCAGGACAAAAGTTCAGGGAACAATTGTCAGTTATATGTCAAATCCTCCAGCATAAGCTATGATAGAACCCACAGATACTCAGACCGATCGATACCTACACAAGGGGGGGGGGGGGGGGTGGGTATGGGTCTTGGAAAAGGAGGTTGGGGGATCGGTGTTTGGATGGATGGCTGGGAAAGCCCAGGGGTCAACCGAGGAGCAAATGCGTACTCATGGGTTTAGGAGGTCAAGGGACTGGGAGACGGTAAATGTCAGATTATACCTACCATTTAATAGAGATGGTTGGGTAGATGTGGAGAGAGCTCTAAGACAAGGATAGGATGTCTGGCAATGGGATGAAAAAGGTCAGAGTAGTAAAAGGGAGGGGGAAGACAGTGAAAAAAAATATCGATTTGTTTTTCACGTTTCGTCCGACGATATGGACTTGTGGAAAAACAGGGAAACCATTTGTAGTGTAGTCAGAGACTTCAGCCTGAACATGATTCATGACATTTGAGCATGTTAGAATAGAGACATAATACTGGTACAGTGTATAACCTTGGAACAAAGACATTGATATCATGTCAGGGATATTGAAGTTCGCAACAAATGTACTGAAGAGATGCGAATTAAATAAACTTTGGCCATGGTGCATTGAGTTCATCAGATTTTTTTAGTGTGACAAAAACACACCTCAACACCAACTGATTTAACATGTTATTTTGTCCATCATGTTAGAACAACTTCAAGTCACAAGAAATAAAACGTGGGAGGATTTACAACCGGCGGCTATGGAACCTTCCAGAGCCTGGAATAAAACTCCTTTATTCACTATGTCTGCAATCTGCTCCACTGAGTTTGAGATATTGCACACCATGCAACACACACACACACATGCCATGTAATAACAGATTGATACTGCACAGACTCTCTTAAAATATATATTTTTGTCACATGCGCCGAATACAACAGGTAGACCTTACAGTGAAATGCTTACTTACAAGCCCTTAACCAACAATGCAGTTCAAGAAATAGTTTAAACAAATATTTACAAAATAAACTAAAGTAAAAAAATCAAATCAATAAAAAAGTAACACAGTACATTTACATAACAATAACGAGGCTATACTGTATACAGGGGGTACCGGTGCAGAGTCAATGTGCGAGGGTACAGGTTATTCAAGATCATTTGCAAGGTGACTATGCATAGTTAATAAACAGTGAATATTAGCAGTGTTGTTCAGCAGTCTTTTGTCTTGGGGGTATAAGTTGTTAAGAAGCCTTTTGGTTCTAGACTTGGTGATCCGGTACCGCCTTGCCATGCGGTAGCAGAGAGAACAGTCTATGACTTGGGTGACTGGAGTCTTTGACAATTTTTTGGGCCTTCCTCTGACACCGCCTATATGTAAGTCCTGGATGTCAGGAAGCTTGGCCCCAGAGTGATGTAGTGGGCCGTACGCACTACCCTCTGTAGCACCTTACGGTCAGATGCCGAGCAGTTGCCATACCAGGCAGAGATGAAACTGGTCAGGATGCTCTCGATGGTGCAGCTGTAGAACTTTTTGAGCATATGGGGACCCATGCCAAATCTTTTCAGTCTCCTGTCGCGGAAAAGGTGTTGTCGTGCCCTCTTCACAACTGTCCTGGTGTGTTTGGACCATGATAGTTTGTTGGTGATGTGGACACCAATGGACTTGAATCTCTCGACCAGCTCCACTTCAGTCCCGTCGATGTTAGATGGGGGCCTGTTCAGCCCTCCACCTCATTTGTCTTGCTAACATTGAGAGAGAGGTTGTTTTCCTGGCATCATACAGCCAGGTCTCTGATCTCCTCACTATAGGCTGCCTCATCGTTGTCGGTGATCAGGCTTACTGGACCACTGTTGTGTTGTCAGCTAACTTAATGATGGTGTTGGAGTCATGCTTGGTCACGTACTGTAGTTGTGGGTGAACAGGGAGTACAGGAGGGGACTAAGCATGCAACCCTGAGGGGCCCCAGTGTTGAGGATCAGCATGGCAGATGTGTTGTTGCCTACACTTACCCCTTGGACTTCCTGATGGGCTGCCCCCATGATCCAGTTTCAGAGGGAGGTGTTTAGTCCCAGGGTCCGTAGCTTAGTGATGAGCTTTGTGGGCACTATGGTGTTGAATGCTGAGCTTTAAACAATGAACACATACAGGTTCCTCTTGTCCAGGTGGGAAAGGGCAGTGTGGAGTGCTATTGAGATTAAACAAAATCAAATGTTATTTGTCACATGCGCCGAATATCACAGGTGTAGACCTTACAGTGAAATGCTTACTTACAAGCCCTTAACCGACGATGCAGTTTTAAGAAAAATACCACCCAAAAAATCTTTGCGTCATCTGTGTATTAGTTGGGGCAGTATGCGTATTGGAGTGGGTCTAGGGTTTATGTCATGATGGTGTTGATGTGAGCCATGACCAGCCTTTCAAAGCACTTCGTGGATACCGACGTGAGTGCTATGGGGCGGTAATCATTTAGGCAGGTTACCTTCGCTTTCTTGGGCACAGGAATTATGGTGGTCTGTTTGAAACATGTAGGTATTACAGACTCGGCCAGGGAGAGGTTGAAAATGTCAGTGAAGACACTTGCCAGTTGGTCCGTGCATGCTCGGAGTACACGTCCTGGTAATCCGTCTGGCCCCTCGGCTTTGGGAATGTTGACCTGTTTAAAGGTATTCCTCACATCGGCTATGGAGAACGCGATCACACAGTCGTCCGGAACAGCTGGTGCTCTCATGCATGCTTCAGTGTTGCTTGCCTCAAAGAGAACATAAAATGCATTTAGCTCGTCTGTTAGGCTCGCGTCGGCACTTTTACTGAAATGTTGATTAATGTACAGTGTCCTCAAACTCAATAGTTTTCAAGCTCTGACACATCCGACGAGCGTCAGAGCCGGTGTAGTAGGATTCAATCTTAGTCCTTTATTGATGCTTTGCCTGTTTGATGGTTCAACTGAGGGCATAGCGGGATTTCTTATAAGCGTCAGATTGTCCCGTTCCTTGAAAGCGGCAGGAGCCTTTAGCTCAGAAGTTTACATACACTTAGGTTGGAGTCATTAAAACTCGTTTTTCAACCACTCCACACATTTCTGGTTAATAAACTATAGTTTTGGCAAGTCGGTTAGGACATCTACTTTGTGCATGAAACAAGTAATATTTTCAACAATTGTTTATAGACAGATTACTTCCCTTGTAATTCACTGTATCACATTTCCAGTGGGTCAGAAGTTTACATACACTAAGTTGACTGTGACTTTAACTTCTTGGTGCACCCATGCCTTTAGCGGTATCATTTTCGTCAACATCCGCTGAATTGCAGAGCGCCAAATTCAAATTAAATTACTAAAAATATTACATTTTCATGAAATCAGAAGTGCAATATAGCAAAACACAGTTTAGCTTGTTGTTAATCCACCTGGCGTGTTAGATTTCAAAAAAGCTTTACAGCAAAAGCTATCCAAGCGTTTATGTTAGGACATCTCTCTCAGCAGCCAAAACATTACAAACAGCTAGCAGCAAAGTAGATTGGTCACGAAAGTCAGAAAAGCAATAAAATGAAAATATAATTTTTATATCCAAGATACCTCCATTTGGTTGGGGCGTTTTGTTCAGAAATCCACAGGCTCGAGCAGTCACGACGGGGGAGACGAAAATTCCAAATAGTATGCGTAAAGTTCGTAGAAACATGTCAAACGTTTTTATAATCCATACTCAGGTTGTTTTTACAATAAATAATCAATAATACGCGATCTGATCTTTCTCGCTCATTTTTCAGAATAAAAGCCTGAAACTATGTCTAAATATTGTTCACACCATGTGGAAGCCATAGAGAAAGGAATCTGGTTGATATCCCTTTAAATGGAGGGAAGGCATGCAATGGAAGAGGTTTCAGGAAAAACAGCACTTCCTGGTGGATTTTCCTCCGGTTTGCGCCTGCAATATCAGTTTTGGAAACTTTAGAGTGTTTTCTATCCTAATCTGACAATTATATGCATATTCTAGATTCTGGGCCTGAGAAATAGTCAGTTTCATTTGGGTACGTTTTTCATCCAAACATCAAAATACTGCCCCTTACACTCAAGAGGTTAAACAGCTTGGAACATTCCAGAAAATATCATGGCTTTAGAAGCTTCTGATAGGTTAATTGACATCATTTGAGTCAATTGGAGGTGTACCTGTGGATGTTTTTCAGGGCCTACCTTCAAACTCAGTGTCTCTTTGCTTGACATCATGGGAAAATCAAAAGAAATCAGCCAAGACCTCTGAAAAAAATTGGAGACCTCCACAAGTCTGGTTCATCCTTGGGAGCAATTTCTAAACGCCTGAAGGTACCACGTTCATCTGTACAAACAATAGTACACAAGTATAAACACCATGGGACCACGCAGCCGTCATAACGGTCAGGAAGGAGATACGTTCTGTCTCCCAGAGATTAACGTACTTTGGTACGAAAAGTTCAAATCAATCCCAGAACAACAGCGAAGGACCTTGTGAATATGCTGGAGGAAACCTGTACAAAGTATCTATTTCCACAGTAAAACAAGTCCTATTTCGACATAACCTGAAAGGCCGCTAAGCAAGGAAGAAGCCACTGCTCCAGAACCGCCATAAAAAGCCAGACTACAGTTTGCACATGGGGACAAAGATCATACTTTTTGGAGAAATGTCCTCTGGTGTGATGAAACAAAAATAGAACTGTTTGGCCATAATGACCATCATTATGTTTGGAGGAAAAAGGGAGAGGCTTGCAAACACCATCCCAACCATGTAGCGCGGGGGTGGCAGCATCATGTTGTGGGGGTGCTTTGCTGCAGGAGGGACTGGTGCACTTCACAAAATAGATGGCATCTTGAAGAAGGAAAACTATGTGGATATATTGAAGCAACATCTCAAGACATCAGTCAGGAAGTTAAAGCTTGGTAGCAAATGGGTCTTCCAAATGGACAATGACCCCAAGCAATACTTCCGAAGTTGTGGCAAAATGGCTTAAGGACAACAAAGTCAAGGTATTGGAGTGGCCATCACAAAGCCCTGACCTCAATCCTATAGAACATTTGTGGACAGAACTGAAAAAGCGTGTGTGATCATGGAGACCTTCAAATCTGACTTAGTTAGACCAGCTTTGTCAGGAGGTATGGGCCAAAATTCTTGTGGGAAGCTTGTGGAAGGCTACCCGAAACGTTTGACCCAAGTTAAACAATTTAACGGAAATGCTACCAAATAATACTTGAGTGTATGTAAACTTCTGACCCACTGGGAATGTGATGAAAGAAATAAACGCTGAAATCATTCTCTCTCTATTATTCTGACATTTCACATTCTTAAAATAAAGTGGTGATCCTAACTGACCTAAAACAGGGAATTTTTACTTGGATTAAATGTCAAGAATTGTGAAAATCTGAGTTGAAATGTATTTGGCTAAGGTGTATGTAAACTTACAACTTCAACTGTACGTACCGTCACTGTGGGGACGACGTCGTCGAAGCACTTATTGATGAAGCCGGTGACTGAGTTGGTATACTCCTCAATGCCATTGGATGAATCCCGTAACATATTACAGTCTGTGCTAGCAAAACAGTCCTGTAGCGTAGCATCCACGTCATCCCAGACTTCCGTATTGAGCGAGTCACCTCAGGTCAGTTATACCTCGAGACTTCTTTAATATTAGACATTGCGCACCAGCAGTTATTGACAAATAGACACACACCCCCGCCCCTCTTCTTACCAGACGTAGCTGCTCTGTCCTGCCGATGCACGGAGAAGCCAGACAGCTCTATATTATCCGTGTCGTCGTTCAGCCACGTCTCGGTGAAACATAAGATATTACAGTCCCGGCGCCATCTGAAGACACAAATGAACCTGAATAAATGGTGGAATCAATTAAGATCAAACCAAGTAAGGATACCAAACACATTTGAACCTCGTTTGATATTGATTAGATATAGAGACAGCTCTGTAAAGGTATTGATTGGTCTAGCTCTAGTTATTATTACACATTCTCACGCCCCCTCAGACTTCTCTCTCTCTCTCAGAAACAGTAAAAGCACATCTGCTCAATCAAACACCACATTAACAGACTACAGTTGTATTAGTTTCAGAAGGCTTTGTTTTTCTATTCAGCTTCAACACACTGAGTTGACTTTAACAGACACTTTGTCACATCAACCCTGTTTTATTATAATATTGTAGTAATAACTTGTAGTGGTGAGATTCTCCATGAGCTCTCCTGGTGATATTTGTATAGGCAGCTTGCACATGCACACGCGCACACACACACACACCCCCTTACCTTGTGGTGACACACAATTTAGTACCATTCAAAATCCAATTTTCCCTAACCCATACTCTTACCCTAACCGTAACCTTAAGCCAAAAAAATAAATCTTAACCCTCAACCTAACCCTAAGACATAAACCTAACCCTAGCTCCTAACCCTTAATGTAATTCTAACACTAATTCTGTGTGTTCTCACAAAATGTCCCCAGTTGGTCAAATGTTTGTTTGTTTTCTATTCTTGTGGGGACTTGGCCAGTTAAACACGTCCATACATGCAGTGCTTTCAGAAAGCATTCATACCCCTTGACTTTTCCCTCATTTTGTTGTTACATCCTGAATTTAAAATTTATTAAATTTAAACAAAAATTGTCACTAGCCCCATAATGTCAGTGGAGGTTAAATAAAATAAAAAATTACCAAATGAATTACAAATGAAAAGCTGAAATGGCTTTAGTCAATAAGTACTAAACCCCTTTGTTAACGCAAGCCTAAACAAGTTCAGGAGTAAAACTTAGCTTAACAAGTTACATAATAAGTTGCATGGACTCACTCTGTGTGCAATAATAGTGTTTAGCATGATTTTCTATGACTACCTCATCTCTGTACCCCACACGTACAATTATCAGTAAGGTCCCTCGGTCGAATAGTGAATTTCAAACACAGATTCATCCACGAAGACCAGGGAGGCTTTCCAATGCCTCATAAAGAATGGCATCTATTGGTAGATGGGTATAAATAAAAACATCTGACTTTGAATAACTCTTTGAGCATGGTGAAGTTATGAATTACACTTTAGATGGTGTGTCAATACACCCAGTCAATACAAAGATACAGGCGTCCTTCCTAACTCAGTTGCCAGAGATGAAGGAAACCCCTCAGATTTCACCATGAAGCCAATGGTGACTTTAAAACAGTTACAGAGTTTAATGGCTGTAATTGGAGAAAACTGAGGATGGATCAATAACATTGTAGTTACTCCACAATACTAACCTAAATGACAAAGTGAAAAGAAGAAAGCCTGTATAGAATACAAATATTCCAAAACATGCATCCTGTTTTTCAGCAAGGCTCTAAAGTAATACTGCAAAACATTTGCCAAACATTTTTTGTCCTGAATACAAGGTGTTATGTGAGGGGTAAATCCAGTACAACACATGACTGAGTACCACTCACCATATTTTCAAGCATAGTGGTGGCTGTATCACGTTATGTGTATGCTTGTCATTGTTAAGGACTGGGGAGTTTCTCAGGATAAAAAAGAAACGGAATGGAGCTAAGCACAGGCAAAATCCCAGAGTAAAACCTGGTTGTCTGCTTTCCACCAGACACTGGGAGATGAATTTACCTTTCAGCAGGACAATAAGCTAAAACACCAGACCAAATCTACTCTGTTGCTTACCAAGAAGAATGTTCATGAGTGACCATGTTACAGTTTTGACTTAAATCTACTTGAAAATCTATGGCTCGACCTGAAAATGGTTGTCAATACCCCATTTTGTCATTATGGGGTATTGTGTGTAGTAGATGAGTGAGGAAAAAATAATTATTTAATCCATTTTGAATTCAGGCTGTAATGCAACAAAATGTGGAACAAGTCAAGGGGTATGAATACTTTCTGAAGGCAATGTATACCCACACACACACACAAAGAGTGCTCTGTGTTTATAGATGGGAGTTCTGGTGGTGTTCAGTACCAATGTCTCATTTGATTAGGCCTCACACAGTGGGCCCCAGTCCGACGATATGGACTTGTGGAAAAACAGGGAAACCATTTGTAGTGTAGTCAGAGACTTCAGCCTGAACATGATTCATGACATTTGAGCATGTTAGAATAGAGACATAATACTGGTACAGTGTATAACCTTGGAACAAAGACATTGATATCATGTCAGGGATATTGAAGTTCGCAACAAATGTACTGAAGAGATGCGGATTAAATTAACTTTGGCCATGGTGCATTGAGTTCATCAGATTTTTTTAGTGTGACAAAAACACACCTCAACACCAACTTATTTAACATATTATTTTGCCCATGTTAGAACAACTTCAAGTCACAAGAAATAAAACGTGGGAGGATTTACAACCAGCGGCTATGAAGCCTTCCAGAGCCTGGAATAAAACTCCTTTATTCACTATGTCTGCAATCTGCTGCACTGAGTTTCTGAGAAATTGCACACCATGGCAACACAGACACTCACGTCATATAATAACAGATTGATACTGCACAGACTCCTCACACCCACACAAATTAACCTGAATGAATGGTACCTGTGGAGTCAATTAAGATCAGACCAAATAAGGATACCAAACACATTTGAACCTTGTTTAATATTGATTAGATATAGTGACAGCTCTGTAAAGGTATTGATTGGTCTAGCTCTAGTTATTATTACACATTCTCACGCCCCCTCAGACTTCTCTCTCTCTCTCAGAAACAGTAAAAGCACATCTGCTCAATCAAACACCACATTAACAGACTACAGTTGTATTAGTTTCAGAAGGCTTTGTTTTTCTATTCAGCGTCAACACACTGAGTTGACTTTAACAGACACTTTGTCACATCAACCCTGTTTTTTATAATAATATTTTGGTCTTGTAGTGGTGAGATTCTCCATGAGCTTTCCTGGTGATATTTGTATAGGCAGCTGGTTCTCTCACTCACTCACTCACTCACTCACACTCTCTCTCTCTCTCTCACACACACACACACACACACACACACACACACACACACACACACACACACACACACACACACACACACACACACACATACACACACACACACACACACACACACACACACACACAGCTCTGTGCTTATAGATGGGAGATCTGGTGGTGGTCAGTACCAATGTGTCTCATTTGATCAGGCCTCACACAGTGGGCCCCAGCCCAGGGCTGTGTGTGAAACGTCTGTACCTGCAGTACTAATCCCTGCTATGCCTTCCCAGTCTCCTGGCCCTGCTCAGTGGGCACCTAGCGATCGATTCCCCTTGTTGTTTGTCCCTTGAGCTGTTTGAGTTATTACACTCTCTCCCTAGCCCCAGATATACACAAAGATAGACCAAAGCTCTCCCCTCTTTCTCTCTCCCTTCCCCCATCCTGACTTTTTAATGGATGTGTGAATGACAATCTCTCCATCTCTCCCCTTTTACCCCCCTCTGTCTCTCCCTCTCACCCTCTTTCTCTCGCCCTCTCCTCTCTCTCCTTTCTCTCTCTCTCTCTCCTTTCTCTCTCTCTCTCTCTCTCTCTTTTCTCTCTCTCTCTTTCTCTCTCTCTCTCTCTCCTTTCTCTCTCTCTTTCTCTCTCTCTCTCTCCTTTCTCTCTCTCTCTCTCTCTCTCCTTTCTCTCTCTCTCTCTCTCTCCTTTCTCTCTCTCTCTCCTTTCTCTCTCTGCAGAGAAACAGCTAACAGCAGGGAACTGTCTAGGTGTGCTGGGCATGGCTGAGGCTATGCGATGTACAGAGCTCCACAACATGGCCAAAGCCTTTGCACTCCAGAACTTCCCTGAGGTAGGTGGATTTACTGAATGAACAAATCGATGGATGGATGGGTGGATAAATACATGAATGAATTCATAAGATGTTCATAAAAAAAACAAGAACATGATAAAAACAGGATTGTTTTTTTGATTTATCCCAATCAAGTTTCAATCCTTTGTGCTGTAGGCGGCAGGTCAGGAGGAGATTCTGAATGTGTCTAAGGAGGACCTGGTGGCCTACCTGTCTAATGACAGCCTCAATACCAAGACTGAGGAACTGGTCTACGAGACTGCAATCAATTGGATCAAACGAGACCCCACCTCCAGAGTACAGGTAAGGCAGGGAGGGTAGAGAGGTAGGAGGGAGTGGTTCAAATCAAATTGTGTTTCTCACATGCGCCGAACACAACGGGGTGTAGACGTTAGCGCGGAATGCTTACTTACGAGACCTTTCCCAATATGCAGAGTTACAAAGTAAATACAAATATAAAATAGTAACACAATAAATACTGATAGCGAGGCTATGTGCAAGGAGTACATGTACCAGGTCAATGTGCCGGGGTGCGAGGTAGTTGAGGTAATTGAGGTAATATTTAGTTGTAGGTAGGTTGTGAAAGTAACTAGGAAATCCGGATAGATAATAAACAGAGTAGCAGCAGCGTAAGTGAAGATGGTGAACGGTTGTGTGTGTGGCGTTTTTACTGCCAGCATTGGTTTGTGGTGGTAAATAGACGGCTACGAATAATATAGATGTGAACTCTCTCGGAAGATAGTGTGGTCTACAGCTTATCATGACGTATTCTACCCCAGGCGAGGACATAAGACTGTAAAAACACCAGCAAATGTGATTTTAATTTAGAAATCTGTTACAAAGTATTCCCACACATAAGAGAGAGATTTGTGATCGTATACAAATATAAGCAAGGTTTGAAATTATTGTTTTATCTGTCGTGGCTATTTGTGGTCAATTTGCAGTCTATCCGCGGCTGAATCTAGTTGATGATATGTGGTCTGTGGCTGGGGTCTTTTTTTTCTTGGCTTTTCTCTGACACCGCCTGATATAGAGGTTCTGGATGGCAGGGAGCTCGGCCCCAGTTATGTACTGGGCGGTCCGCACCACCATCTGTAGCGCCTTGCGGTCGGGTGCCAATCGGTTGCCATACCAAGCGAAAATGCAGCCAGTAAAGATGCTCTCAGTGGTGCAGCTGTAGAACGTTTTGAGGATCTGAGGGCCCATGCCAAGTCTTTTCAGTGTCCTGAGGGGGAAGAGGCGTTGTCGTGCCCTCTTCACGACTGTGTTGGTGTGTGTGTGTACACCGAGGAACTTGAAGCTCTCGATCCAGTCCACTACAGCCCCGTCGATGTGGACGGACGGACGGACGGGTGCTCGGAGCTCCATTTCCTGTAGTCCACAATCAGTTCCTTTGTCTTGCTGACGTTGAGGGAGAGGTTGTTGTCCTGGCACCACACTGCCAGGTCTCTGACCTCCTCCCTATAGGCTATCTCATCGTTGAGGGAGAGGTTGTTGTCCTGGCACCACACTGCCAGGTCTCTGACCTCCTCCCTATAGGCTGTCTCATCGTTGAGGGAGAGGTTGTTGTCCTGGCACCACACTGCCAGGTCTCAGACCTCCTCCCTATAGGCTGTCTCATCGTTGAGGGAGAGGTTGTTGCCATGGCACCACACTACCAGGTCTCTGACCTCCTCCCTATAGACTGTATCATCATCGTCTGTGATCAGGCCTACCACCGTTGTGTCATCAGCAAACTTAATGATGGTGTTGGAGTCGTGCACGGCCAAGCAGTTGTGTGTGACCAGGGAGTACAGGAAGGTACTAAGCACGCACCTCTGAGGGGCCCCGTGTTGAGGGTCAATGTGGCCTCTGTCGCTAATAGGTAAAAGCAGTGGTCGAATTTGTACTGGTCCATTTTCAACATGTTCATTCAGCGTTTATGGGTACTCGACTGTAGTGTACTGTATGGCCTGGTTTGTTGTGGGAGTGCCATATAGCCCCACTGTGATCGAACCTGGTTAATCGGGACTTAATGCTGTTCTGACAACATCATCATCTGTTTACAGTATCATCACTCAGATTTGGGTCGCATAGTTAGTGTTGGATCCATAAAGGTTTGTATCCTGCAGTGAGCTCCTCTCCGATCCATGTCCTCTTCTTTCACATTCATGGAGGTTGGTTAGTCGATGTGATGTATTGACCCTGAGACGTATCAACTTATTTGTCGAAGTGTGACCAGTGTCGGGGAAGCTACTCTGAAAATATAGTTGACCAAGATACCAATTACTTTATACTGGAAGACGTTAAGCTACGCTAAAGTTACCCTTAAGAAATCCAGTATTTATTGTACTTAAGTAAAGTTACCTTGAAAAAGAAGTTCACTACGTCCAAACTACTTGGTGAGAAAATGTCATATCTAAATCTTAAATTGTTATAGACTACAAGTTGCAAAAACAGATGGCTCTGTAGTCATATGTTAACTTAAATGTAACGTTTCTCGTTAAACACATAAATGGTGTTTCAAGTGAGCTTTATAGGCAGGTCTGATGCGGAAACAGAAAGGAACTGAATAAAACAGTTCAAAAGTAGTGTGCCATACACCACTACATGCCAAAGAAAAGTGATGCACTACTGAAAACACTACCAAGATTTGAATTGAGTTCAACTACCTCCAAGCTACTGCAAAATGTCATTTAATTACTAGTTAAATGACATGTTGTTCACCACTCCCTAACACTGAGTGTGATCTAGTGGACACCAGCCTGGTTGCCGTCTCTGTTGAGCTAGTCTTCTTAGCTTAGCTAACATTCCACTCCCTGAGTGGTGAGGAGTTTTGACAAGTAACAGGAGAGGGAAGGAGTGGAATGTGAGCTAAGAAGACTGGTACCCAGACTAAGTATCTCAAGGATATGACATCATCTGATAGCGTTTTCATTGCCTTTCAAGACGGACCAAAACCCCAATTCAATCAACTGCAGATAAAGGGATGTTGCCTATACAGTGGGTTCACTAAGAATGTTCAGACTGTATCAGAGGTATTGGCTGTAAATCGAACCTACCGAAAGCAAGCCGATTCCCTCTCGCGGATATTGTCATCATTGAACATGGTCAGTACCCACATTTATTTTATGTAAAAGCTTAAGTACGAGTCTCCCTCATTTTACAGATGCCTCATTTTTCAGGTGCAGGGCAGAGAATTTAGGTACAGGTAGAGAGAGAAGAGGACTGTAGCAGTCCTGTAGCAGCGTTTTTAATGTGTCTAGAGGAGGTAGTGTGGTTATAAATATAGCTAAAAGGGACTTCAAATGTCCTAGAGGATGATGGTAAGACTTTCATGGGAGTGTTTCTGTCTCTACACAGCTTTCAACCTTTTCTGAGCTCTTGTCAAAAATATGAGTGATTCTGGTGTAGAAAAGCAGATTTGGGGATGTGATCAGCACAATATTGGAACTAGGACATTCTGGGGGGGGGGGGGGGGGGGGGGGGGCGGTTTCACACACACAAGGACCTCTGCTCTTCTGAGGATCAAAGTCCGTCAGAAAGGCTTTGACCAGTTCACTTCCGCTCGGGTCAGCATTAATCTCACAGCCTATTGGACAGGAGAGAACAGCGAATCAGGGCATGGCAAGGGAACGAGGGGAAAGTGAAACGGACAGACACTTCACCTGCCGTCCACTCCTGTTCCTCCTTTCCTCCCTCTTCTCTGTCTCCTTGTTGCTAAGTCAGAGATAAAAACTAATACCTTATAGCAGTCAGTGGTTTCTCAAATGGAGGGTCAGGACCCAATGGTGAGTTGCTGCTCATTCCTATTTGCGGCTGATTCCTTTTGGGTCACAGCTTTAGACTTGGGTCTCTGGTTTTGTTTACTCACAATAACACCTTCCCAAAGGTGACATTTAGAGAGCGAGAGGGAGAAGGAAAGCGAGACAGTGAGAGGAGAGGGGCCCCAGTGTCCCTGGGAGGGGAGAGGAGTGAAGGAGGGGAGGGGAGAGGAGTGAAGGGGAGGAGATGTTAGGGAGTAAAGGAGAGGGGATGAGAGGGCGGGAAGGATGAGAGAGAGGTTCTTTCCACAAGAGAAACTGACCCCAGCATTTGAGTTGATACGCTCTGCTCACCACAAGCTAATTTTCACCTTTCCTCTCTCCCTCCCTCCACACCTCCCCACGTCCCTCTCTCCTGCCATTTGGAAAAAGAGTGCAGTGGAAATTGCTCCCCTGGAACCTGTGATATTTTTTAATGACACGTCAGGGCCAATTGTCACAGGGCTGACACTCTCTGAGAGGGAGAGAGAAAAACACCAAACGCTGGGGGCTGTATGTATGTATGTATGTGTGTGTGTGTGTGTGTGTGTGTGTGTGTGTGTGCACTGCACTGGCATGTTGACAGGGGGCTGAGTAAATAATATGCAATTTTCCTTCTGGAGTGAGGAAACAGAAACAGGGCTGGACATCGCTGAGAGCCAGAGATAGAGAGAGAGAGTGTTTGAGCATTAATAATGGGTTTGTGTATGACTCACGTGAGAGTGAGAGAACAAGTCAGAGAGTCAGAGAACAAGACAGAGAGCCAGAGAACAAGACAGAGAGACAGAGAACAAGACAGAGAGCGAGAGAACAAGACGGAGAGCGAGAGAACAAGACGGAGAGCGAGAGAACAAGACGGAGAGCGAGAGAACAAGACGGAGAGCGAGAGAACAAGACGGAGAACGAGAGAACAAGACGGAGAGCGAGGGAACAAGACGGAGAGCAAGGGAACAAGACGGAGAGCGAGGGAACAAGACGGACGTAGAGACTGAAGGATGGGCGGAGCGACGGGCGGGAGCGACGGGCGGAAGCGACGGACAGAGAGGCGGAAGCGACGGACAGAGAGGCGGAAGCGACGGGCATACTAAAGAGACGGACACACTAAAGAGACGGACACAGAGAGACCGAAGAGACGGACACAGAGAGACAGACTGAAGAGACGGACACAGAGAGACAGACTGAAGAGACGGACACAGAGAGACCGACTGAAGAGACGGACACAGAGAGACCGACTGAAGAGACGGACACAGAGAGACCGACTGAAGAGACGGACACAGAGAGACCGACTGAAGAGACGGACACAGAGAGACCGACTGAAGAGACGGACACAGAGAGACAGACTGAAGAGACGGACACAGAGAGACAGACTGAAGAGACGGACACAGAGAGACAGACTGAAGAGACGGACACAGAGAGACAGACTGAAGAGACGGACACAGAGAGACAGACTGAAGAGACGGACACAGAGAGACAGACTGAAGAGACGGACACAGAGAGACAGACTGAAGAGACGGACACAGAGAGACAGACTGAAGAGACGGACACAGAGAGACAGACTGAAGAGACGGACACAGAGAGACAGACTGAAGAGACGGACACAGAGAGACAGACTGAAGAGACGGACACAGAGAGACAGACTGAAGAGACGGACACAGACCGAGAGATACAGACTGAAGAGACGGACACAGACCGAGAGATACAGACTGAAGAGACGGACACAGACCGAGAGATACAGACTGAAGAGACGGACACAGACCGAGAGATACAGACTGAAGAGACGGACACAGACCCGGCGAGACAGACACAGACCGGAGAGACAGACAGAGAGACCCAGACAGACAGACCCAGACCTGGAGAGTTGGGCATGGAGAGACCGGAGACACGGACACACCGGAGACACGGGCACGGAGAGACCGGAGACACGGGCACGGAGAGACCGGAGACACGGGCACGGAGACACGGGCACGGAGACACGGGCACGGAGAGACCCAGAGAGACCCAGAGGAGACCGAGACAGAGAGATGGAGATAGAGGGAAACATGGAGACAGACAAATACCCCTAATGTGAGACTGGCACGGAGAGACCGGAGAGTCGGGCACGGAGAGTCGGGCACGGAGATTCAGGCACGGGGAGTCAGGCACAGAGACCGGACGGTCAGGCACGGAGAGTCAGGCACGGAGAGTCAGGCACGGAGGGTCAGGCACAGAGGGTCAGGCACAGAGAGACCGGAGAGTCAGGCACGGAGAGACTGGAGGAGACCGAGACAGAGAGATGGAGAGAGAGGGAAACATGGAGACAGACAAATACCCCTAATGTGAGACTGGCACGGAGAGACCGGAGAGTCAGGCACAGAGAGACCGGAGAGTCAGGCACGGAGAGTCAGGCACGGAGAGTCAGGCACGGAGGGTCAGGCACAGAGAGACCGGAGGGTCAGGCACGGAGAGTCAGGCACGGAGGGTCAGGCACGGAGAGACCGGAGGGTCAGGCACGGAGAGTCAGGCACGGAGAGACTGGAGGAGACCGAGACAGAGAGATGGAGAGAGAGGGAAACATGGAGACAGACAAATACCCCTAATGTGACATTTAATGGTGGATTTGGTAGATATAAAGAGCCAGTCATTCACTGCACTCTGGGAAAAGAGTTCACACATCAATAAATAATGGGCATCTGACGTTTGCCATTTCAGAACCCACAAAGTTTTTTTAATGAATGGAGGGACGTTATTACATGTTATATTAATAGCGTTTCTCTTATTTCTCTTAGTGAGGGTCTTTAAAATGTGTTTTCAGCAGGTATAGAGAAGAACCAAAAGGATTGATTATCCCAGTCTGTTTTATAAGACACTGCATGTTATATAAACATTGGAGCACGAAAGACTGTCCTTCACCACAAAATAAGTGTAGACAGACTCTCTCCTTGCGGTTTAAAAACCGTCTGAAGTGCGTGTTCACCAAACATACATTGTGCTTTAACAAAGAACTCTCCTTACAAAGCCAGATCAACACAGAACACACCCGGAAGGCCTCTGTCTACATGGATTAACAGGAAAAAGGCTGATCTGGGAGGGGTGAGCTAGCTAGCGTGTTATTGAGTGAAATCATGCTGAAACTGCCCCTCAGAGCAAAATAGCTGTGTGTGTGTGTGTGTGTGTGTGTGTGTGTGTGTGTGTGTGTGTGTGTGTGTGTGTGTGTGTGTGTGTGTGTGTGTGTGTGTGTGTGTGTGTGCCTACCTACCTGTAGATAGCCGTGGTCGTGTCCTCAGCATCTCAACAGCAGCCTGCCTCTTCCATATCCTCAATCCCACGACCTCTCCTCATCCCTTCATCACACACACACACACACACACATCACTAACCTGAGGGAGAACACAACACACACACACACACCATTGCGTGAGCCTAGCCCTATTAATGTTTGTCGGTCCAGGTGAATGCGCTTGTTAGCGCTCTGAGGCTAAGCATGGCTATGCGCTCGAGTAAACTCCAACCCCCACAGCCTACACATAGTCTACACCACAGGAGGTTGGTAGCACCTTAATTGGGGAGGATGGGCTCGTGGTAAAGGCTGGAGTGGAATTTGTGAAATGGGATCACATACTTCAAACACAGGGTCTCCAGGTGTTTGATGCCATTCCATTCCCTCTGTTCCGGCTGTTATTATGAGCGGTCCTCCCCTCAGCAGCCTCCACCGGTTTACACACATGGACTTTGAATTCGCAATCTGTCTTTTATTCATCCCTCTCTTCTTTCGGTTCTTTCTTTTGGGGGATTGGGGTGTGTGTTTGTGTGTGTGTGTGTGTGTGTGTGTGTGTGTGTGTGTGTGTGTGTGTGTGTGTGTGTGTGTGTGTCAGTGTCTCAGTCACCTTCTACGGTCCATTTTTCACTGAGAGCTGTTTGGTCTTTTTAGTGACGGACAGTGTATAAATATGAGCGTGCAGGTATCATTTGTACATAAGAACTGCATGGTGCCACACACACACACACATGTAAATGGGCTGCGTTTACATGTTGAGGCAGGGATAATCTATATAGTATTGTGTCTAAGAGCTGTCAAGACTACAGGTGAGATCTAGCCGGGAGGAACACACACACACACACACACACACACACACACACACACACGAATAATGTCCACCCTGTGTTTCCCTCTCTACTCTCAGTGGGGACTGTGTGTGAGATATACATATTTTCTTTAGACACAGAATATTATTGTTCAGATGTATTTGGGGATGGAATGCATTGGCGTGTGGCTTTCCACGTTTAGTGAGTGCCTCTGCTCGTATGTGTGTGTGAGCGAGAGAGAGAGAGAGAGAGACCCTTCTTGTTCACAGCTGTTCCATAGCCACTCAGCTGCGCTGTGAGTCACTTAGATGATTGAATACACCTCTGTCACACATCACTCTGCACTTAGACACTGTACTCAGCCTGCACTTAGACAGAGAGAGACAGCCAAACACAGAAACTATGTCAGGCCTGACCCAGGATGGAGGGAGGTAGGGATGATCTATAAGGGGTATTAATACACAATATAATACGTCTTGTGTGGCTTTAAATGTGAAGCTAGAAGTATGATGCCCATTTACATATCGATATATTCATGAGAAAAGGAGAGAGAGAGAGGCAGCGACTTGTTTGTTTAATCAAGTAAAGAGTATACTGTGTGTTTTGTGTTTGTGGGGGAGAGAAACCCATAGTCCCGTCTGTATACTGTGTGTTTTGTGTTTGTGGGGGAGAGAAACCCATAGTCCCGTCTGTAAACTGTGTTAACTGCAGGCACACAAACCAAATGTCAACAACACACTCTCCTCTCTTTTCCTTCTTCTCCTCTCGTCCTCTTCTCCTCCTCCTCTCCTCTCCTGCATACTCCTCTCCTCTTTCTCTTCTCCTCTTCTCCTTTCCTCCTCTCCTCTCCTGCATACTCCTCTCCTCTTTCTCTTCTCCTCTTCTCCTTTCCTTCTCTCCTCTCCTGCATACTCCTCTCCTCTTTCTCTTCTCCTCTTCTCCTTTCCTTCTCTCCTCTCCTGCATACTCCTCTCCTCTTTCTCCTCTCCTCTTCTCCTTTCCTCCTCCTCCTCTCCTACTTACTCCTCTACTCTTTCCATTCTTCTCCTCTCCTCTTTCCCTTTCTCTCCTCTCTGGTAAGATTCATTGAGGACGATCGAGCCAGATGTCAGAGAGATACTAAGGCTGGCTGTACGATCCTTCCAGAGTGGTCATAACGCTGAGCTAGAGGTCAATGGCTCAAATTCTGTGTACTGTGGTGTCTACGGACATTGTCGTCTCGGGTTGTTTACAACGTTTAGCTCTGACAGAGACAAGAGTCCCATGGGGGTTCTGGACGTCTCTCACACACACACACACACACACACACACACACACACACACACACACACACACACACACACACACACACACACACACACATACACACACACACACACACACACACACACACACACACACACACACGTGTTCTGACTTAGAGGCAGCTGTAGAGATCTCTGTCAACCTCTCTCTCTCTCTTTCTCTCTCCAACCTTACACTGACACAGCCGATCCCAAAGTTTACTGCAAACTTCCTTCCTTCCTCCAAATGAGATATTTTCTTTCCCCCTTCCTTTAGATATTACATGATTTGCACAGTCAAGACGGTTTATAATGAGTCGCGTGTGTTTATATTTGCCACTGTGGTGTTGTCTGAGACGGACATGAAAGTGGTTGTCTGTGGCAGCACAGTCTGTGTGATTGATTTACTCTCATATCTGGGTTTGTTTATTCGTTGCTAATCTAACACTTCTTTGAGGCTTCCAGGAATTCTTCATCTTTACTGCTGTAGACTAATGTGTGTAGTCTGCACATAGTAAATTGACATGCCTTTCTCTTTCTCCTTTCTCCTTCCCACGCCATTCCCCTTTCTCTTTCTCCTGGCCCATCTCCCTCCCTCCACCCTCCCTTCCCCTCCCTCTATCTCTCCCCCCTCTTGCTCCTGGCCCATCTCTCTTCCTCCACCCTCCTCCTCCCTTCCCCTCCCTCTATCTCTCCCCCCTCTTGCTCCTGGCCCATCTCCCTCTCTCCCCCCTCCCTCTATCTCTCCCCCTCTTTCTCCTGCAGCATGTATCAGAGTTATTAGCAGTGGTGCGCCTTCCCTTCATCCACCCGTCCTACCTGCTGAACGTTGTGGACAACGAGGAGTTAATAAAGACGTCGGAAGCATGTCGAGACCTGGTCAACGAGGCCAAGCGATATCACATGTTACCTCACGCCAGGCAGGAGATGCAGACTCCTAGGACACGACCACGGCTATCTGCAGGTAGGTGTACACCAGGGATGGGCAAATGACGGTCTCCTCGGATCAGTAGTTATACTTTTTAAAATAATATATATATATATATATATATATATATATATATATATATATTAATTATTTTAGCGGGGGGGGGGGACTCCGTCAGGGTCTCAACTTACTGTTAGAATAGTAGAATACACAAGGTGCAATTTTGAAATTTGTTTTTGCAATCAGCAGTTTTTCTCTTGTTATGTCAGTCACTGATAGTCACTCAATTAGCCCATGTCAGCTATTTTCGTTTAAATTAGTCTAGCAGCCAGCTATCTAAACTTAGTAATCATGGTCGAATTACCGGCTGAGGGGCCCCCATTTTGATTTTGTTAGTCTCACTCAGATATCATATTAAAAACTTTAAATGTTTCTCTTCACCCTATGGCAAGATTTTTTAAATTGCAGGAAATTAGCTGTGAAACAGCACATTTTCCTCTCCGCCCCATGGCAAAATGAGTAGAATTGCATGAAATGAGTTATAAAATTGCTAAATATTCTCTCCGCCCCATGGCAAAATGTGTAGAATTGCGGCCAACTTGCTTTAAATGTGCAACTCTCTCTTTGATACAAGGGCCTTAGGCAGTAGCCTAAACCGATTCCTTTTTTTTGTTAGACACTCCTTCACTATCTTGTGTCTAGCTGATTCAAAAAACGTAGCCTATATTCCCTTCTCCATCTCCTTTTGATAGGCTATGCATATAGGCTACGCTTTCATCATTTTCTGCATGGCTTTCTCCCGGATCAGACAACGGATGTAACAGAGTTCCATCTCAAAAAGTGGTTTGAATGGCCTAAAAACGTAAGGTAGCCAGGGGACTAATAATGAGAGAGAACGAGCAATATCAATTGCCGGTAAGAAAAAATGTTATGACAAGTTTAATCAAAGCTTATTTAGAAAGAAATGATCCATACCAGCCGGGGGAAATCCCTCCAAGCGAGGTTGAAATTACACCAAATGGCCAATAACCCATCATAAAATCTTTAAGACAAGTTCAAGTGGAACAGTAGCTCTTCCCAAAAATATTCTAGCCTAAGAAGGTGTTGTCCTGAAGTTGCCGCTTTCAATAAGCAGAGGCTTCTCTCAATCCCAGCGTTATGAGAGATGGAACAAACAATACTCTTTTGTTTTCGATTATTTTACGAGGCAAATAAAGCAATTATTATCTAGATCTGGAAACGGGAGACAGTTTCTATCCAGCCCATTAAGTATAACCTAGCCCTCTACGGTAAGACCGTTCATCATCAGACTGTTACTGCTTCATCATGTGTGCCACACACACACACACACACACACAACCCTGTTCCATGCTGAAGCTCCTCCACCAGAAAGGTATATTAGAAAAGATTTGCCTGCACTTATCCTCTGTCCAGGCTTTCAACAGCATTATCTTTCATCATGACTCATCCAGTTGTAGCATTCGATTTCGTGCTGTAGGTATGGTTGGCCATTAGGGGCCTATACCATCATATATCACAATGTTTTATGGGTACATAATCCCGATAGGACAAAGGTTGACATTGCCTAACCCTAACACTCACACATGGGCTGTCACATGCATGCCAGGATATGCAATGTAGAAGGCACGAGGAAGCAATGACATAAATGCACATTTGGGGCAGAAGAAGAAAGCGAGAACATTAGTATGCCATTTACATCCAATGAAAAAGAAGACTTTGGGGTGTGTGTGTGTGAGCCAAGCACAGACCCTGTTATTATGAAAGCTTGGGATGGCCAACCCGAACAGTGTCCCTGGGTTGTCTGGGCTGAGGTACTCCGGGTGCTTTTACAGTAGGCCCAATACATCTCCAAGTGCCTCTGAAAACAAACGCCAGCTGCTTTCAGAACAGTCCAGGCATTTACAGTCACTTATTCCTATTATTATTCTATAACAAGAAGTTCACCTCCAACCAGCCATTCACTCTCCAACCGTTCAGGCTGTCCCATTCAGTTTGTTTACATCATTAAAGCAGATATTTATGGGGATAGGTAGCCCTGGACAGACAGTTCTTTTGTTCGTTAGATTTTCCTCCCACTCGGCCAAGTCTTTTTCTGGTACCCCCCCCCCCCCCCTCAATAAAAAGCTGTCTAATTAGTGTGTGTACGAAATTTATTAGAGCTTAGCACCAACATAACACGTTTTCTGCTTGGTAGGATTAGGGTAATTGCTAAACAAATGTCACTTTATGGTGTGGACAGTTTAACGAACCTGCCTTCCCTGTTCTGCTAAAGGTGCGCGTGCGCACGCCCCACTCTGTCATTGGTAAACAAGCAGAGTAAATGGTGGTAGTTTAATAGTTTGTGTGTTTAATTGTTTTAATGCAGAGTGGGGTAGTGGTTTTAGGGAAGGGGAGGGGCTCTCGAAAAGACGTTCCAAAAAAAATACTTTTGTATAATTCATTATATCAAGGTTTCTTTTCAGTTTCTGTCTCTCTCTCATCTGAGGTCAAACCTCTCTATTCAGGGTTCTAGTCAGGCTTGGCCCCTGGTTAGTGTGTGACTGATTGAGTGTGGTGTTAGTCTGGCCATCTGATCCTCTTGTTGACTGGCTCTGAGATGCACAGCGGGGCTGAGTCAGAGGGACATGGAGGCTGGAAGAGGCTGCTCCTAGAGAAAGTTCAGTTAATCCTAATGGTGACCAGCAGTGACCTGTGTCAGGAGGAGAGAGAGAGGGAGGAAGAGATAGTGGATGGGAGAGAAAGAGAAATTGAGGGTGGATGAGAGAGAAATTGAGGGAGTGGTGTGTGTGTGTGTGTGTGTGTGTGTGTGTGTGTGTGTGTGTGTGTGTGTGTGTGTGTGTGTGTGTGTGTGTGTGTGTGTGTGTGTGTGTGTGTGTGTGTGTGTGTGTGCGTGAAAGATGGGGCACCACCTGAGCTTGGAAGATAAGTCTCAAGCGGAGAGAAAAAAAAGGGAAACTGCGTGATGTCATCCGTGAAACACTGCTTTCCCAGTGCTCTCAATCTGTGTTTGTGTGTGTCCGTACGTAGACCTATCTCCCTGCCAGCTATCTCTGGTGTCACAGCAGGAGACACAGTTCACCAGAACACCGTACTCTCCCATATACCCCCACTCTGTTACTCTCCCATATACCCCCCCCCCCCTGTTACTCTCCCATATACCCCCACTCTGTTACTCTCCCATATACCCCCACTCTGTTACTCTCCCATATACCCCCCCCCCTCTGTTACTCTCCTATATACTCCCCCTCTGTTACTCTCCCATATACCCCCACTCTGTTACTCTCCCATATACCCCCCCTCTGTTACTATCCCATATACTCCCCCTCTGTTACTCTCCCATATACTCCTCATCTGTTACTCTCCCATATACTCCCCCTCTGTTACTCTCCCATATACCCCCCCTCTGTTACTCTCCCATATACTCCTCCTCTGTTACTCTCCCATGTACTCCTCCTCTGTTACTCTCCCATGTACTCCTCCTCTGTTACTCTCCCATATAACCCCCCCTCTGTTACTCTCCCATGTACTCCCCCTCTGTTACTCTCCCATGTACTCCTCCTCTGTTACTCTCCCATGTACTCCTCCTCTGTTACTCTCCCATGTACTCCTCCTCTGTTACTCTCCCATGTACTCCTCCTCTGTTACTCTCCCATGTACTCCTCCTCTGTTACTCTCCCATGTACTCCTCCTCTGTTACTTTCCCATGTACTCCTCCTCTGTTACTCTCCCATATACCCCCCCTCTGTTACTCTCCCATATACTCCCCCTCTGTTACTCTCCCACTCTGTTACTCTCCCATATACTCCTCCTCTGTTACTCTCCCATGTACTCCTCCTCTGTTACTCTCCCATGTACTCCTCCTCTGTTACTCTCCCATGTACTCATCCTCGGTTACTCTCCCATATACTCCCCATCTGTTACTCTCCCATGTTCTCCTCCTCTGTTACTCTCCCATGTACTCCTCCTCTGTTACTCTCCCATGTACTCCTCTGTTACTCTCCCATATACTCCCCCTCTGTTACTCTCCCATATACTCCTCCTCTGTTACTTATCATCCTCTTCCATCTCCTCCTCTCTCTCCTCCTCCTGTCCCTCTCTTCTCCACATCAGGCCACATCAGGCCACATCAGTACAGTTCTCTCCACCTGCTATAGACAGCAAGATTTCACAGCATGACTTGAGTAATTAAAAGTTGTCCGGGAGTGGAGGTTAAGTTTAGGCATTCATTCCGACTTAGTTAAAGCCAGACTCAGTAAGTCAACACCAGCTACGTCAGTTTGTTTATTAATGTATTTTGTCGGGCTGACAGATCTACTTTTTTGTTAACAGTCCCATGCAAGTCGTCATAACGTGCTAGGCTGCCTGAGAGTTCTCAAGGGGCCGCTGGGCGAGCCACCTTTTGATCCACCTAAGCCAGTATTAAGCATGTAGGCTACTGTATTATATATTTAAAAAATGGTCAAGTCTGCTATGAACGTTAACAGTAGTAAAATGTCATTCGAATTTACATAGCTAGACAACTGTGGTGCAACTATAGCTCCGATAACTGCAGTGCAAACACTGTCAACCCTGAGCAACTAGCTAGCCTATGTTGAATTATATATTACATTTGCCTGAAAAAGGTTGCAATAGTAAACACAACATCCAAGAGGAAAATAATTAGCTAACAACTCCATAAAGTTTGCAAGTAAGGGCACAGACATTTATTTGGCTGAAAAGTACCAGCATGCACATTTAGCAATGCATGTGTGGATCTACCAGCCGTTTGCTAGCCAGCTAAATTTGCTAGCTAGATAATTCCGATCTGTTGCCAATTATTTGCATATCTGATGCCTTTCTTTCCCCTAATGTGTAAACAACGCAAAAACAAACATGGTATCAGATCTTTTCACTTCCGATTTATACCATCTCCATATGGCTGTGTTTCGACATGCAGTTCAATTATTGTAGTTTTTCTACTAATTTGTCTTTTGACCAATCAGATCAGATCTTTTCACATCAGATCTTTTTCACAACTGATCTGATTGGTCAAAAGCAGCCAGGTCATCTGTGATATTAAGTCAGTATTCGACATCCATCGGGAGATGGCGTGAACACCCGGCCACTGTTACCTTGAATTAGGTTTGGACTTTGCTTGGGAATTATGGACAGGGAGCATCTGCCTCTGGTGCAAAAGGTTGCATGTTCGAATCCAGCGATAAACAGACGTTTTTGAGATGTTGAGCAAATCCCAAACCTTAACCGTTATCTTAACCATTCAGAGTTAATACCTAATGCCTAAATGTAACCATAACCTTAAATTCAGAGTTAATGCCTAAAGTTAACCTTAAAAAGTTAGAAATTTGACATTTGGAGCAACTTAAAAATGGATGAATGTCTAATTCTGATGTGAGAGCTAGTTGGTCAAAAGACCAACTAATGAAATAAATATCAAAATTGGGCTCCTTGTCTAAACGCAGCCCAAGTGCATCTCAAACCCGACCCTCCATATGCGCCTCTGTCTGGATGCACAGATCTTTTTTCTTTCTTTCTCTCTGTTCTGCCCTTACCATGACAACCACCCCAAAATTTGAATCAACATTAACAGGAAATGAGCGTGGTATCTGTGTGCTACTTCAGAGGCTACATCAGTGGGAATGCACTAATCTGATATGGGTCACATGTAAAACTAAGTGTGGACAGTCAGGAGAAAGTGATTTTGATATTGAAAGAAAAACAGATTTGGGTTCTTAGGGTGGTTGTGTAAACACAGCCTAAAACTCATAAAGAGCCGTTCACACATCACTCCAGTGACTCTCCTAGCTACTAATTGGCTAATTAGAGACAGTTTACTGTAAAGTGATTATCTGTCATTAGGTATTCTGAGGAAGGGATTCCATTGTGAATTTGTGAAGTTTACACCCATAGATGAACAGTGCCTTGTGAATGTTTTCACCTTAGCGTTATTCTAAAATTGATTAAATCTGTTTTTTTCCACTTTGTGTAGATTGCTGAGGATAAAAAATGTTTTTTAAGTATTTAATCCATTTTAGAATACGGCTGTAATGTAACAAAATGTGGAAAAAGCCAAGGGGTCTGAGTACTTTCCGAAGGCACTGCATTTAGTCTTATTTTCTGATCCCTCTGTCTCCTGCATGTTAATAAGGATCTGTCACTGAGACGAGACGTAAAACCACAGTCAGTTCTTTGATACCGATGAACAGTAGTGCTGAGCGATTAGTGCTTTTTGAGGTTGGTTCGGTTTTGGTTCGGACACACAAACACATGTCAAACCCCTTCCTCACAGCAGCTATGCTCAGCGCAGCCCCAGAAAGGAAAATCTAGAGCAAGGCCAAACCGTTAACTTAGCTCAGCCAAGTGTACTAGCACTCAGACAAATGAGCTGTAATGACTGCGGGACGTTTACACACACACACACACACACACACACACACACACACACACACACACACACACACACACACAGTCTACACATACAGTGCCTGGGCCCAGCTATATACACAAATACTTTAATATATACCGGCTAGAGCAGGGGGAAGGTCTGAAATGAGATTCTCATCTCTGTGACCATTTGCACTTTCTGTACACTAATATAAAATTCACAGGCCACAAGCCCAGAATCTACAAAATAAATGATTAAACCACACACAGATACTGTACACACGCATATACACAGCACCAGCGAGAGAGGAGAGCTAACAAACCGCATTGCAGCAGGTCTGAGCTGGTCAAGCGTTGACTTCTATCATGGTTTAGACTCGCATACAGTAGCTCCATTCATGGGTATGCAGTCAAATGCTCTGTTTGGTTGGAGAGGCCAGCGGCTGCTTCGAACTGTGGTAGACAGGTGAGCAATCAACTTTCAGAGACGAATCTGTAGTCAAATACACTCACCTTCAAATGAAATGAAATGAATCGGTGAATAAATACAGTGGGGCAAAAAAGTATTTAGTCAGCCACCAATTGTGCAAGTTCTCACACTTAAAAAGATGAGGCCTGTCATTGTCATCATAGCTACACTTCAACTATGACAGACACAATGAGAAAAGAAAATCCAGAAAATCACATTGTAGGATTTTTAATGAATTTATTTCTCATTTTGTCTGTCATAGTTGAAGCGTACCTATAATGAAAATTACAGGCCTCTCTCATCTTTTTAAGTGGGAGAACTTGCACAATTGGTGGCTGACTAAATTATTTTTTGCCCCACTGTATACCCAAGGATGTCCAGCCCTCCGCCCGAAGAGCTATTGGGTCTGCAGGCTTTTGCTCCAGCCCTGCTCTAACACACCTGATTCAGTTCATCAGCTGCTCTACAGGGCTTTGGCGTTAGAGCGGGGCTGCATCAAGCGCCTGCAGACCCTGTTGCTGTCCAGGAGGACGGTAACCTTAAAGCAGTAATAGTCATGATGTAAAAATACACTTAGTAAAGTGAGTGGCCTGCAGGCCGAGGCGGGGGGGGGTGAAGATATTGGGAAGACTATATAAAGATGTTAAAGTCAGACTCTGATTTTAACGCCCACACACACTCTTGAAGCCCTACATTTGGAGTGGTGACATCATCATCGTATTCAAACTTCTTGTCCCCCTCAGCCCTCTGGGGAAGAGACTGAAGAGACAGAGGCACCACTGAGACGGAAATGAGAACTACACGCACGCACGCACACACATACACACACACACACACGCACACAACCGATTCCCACTAGACTCCTACACGGGAGCACAGAGATCATAAGATGGTATTTCATACTATTCGGTTCTGTCTGTCGGCTTATCGTCTGAAGCGCCACGTCCTCTCCAGCCATTCATTTGGGAGATAGGACTTGTGTGAATTTGGAAGCCAATTATAGGGTTTGTTATTTTGGTTAGTTGCGAGCATATGCATGGGTATTTATGTGTGCGCGTGCGTGCGCGCGCTAGTGTCCAGCTCCTAGTTTGACTGATTATTCAGGCTGGTTTGTTTTAAAGATCCAATGTAGCGTGATATTACTCTGTGCTACGGTCTGAAAAGGAAAGCGGGCACGGTCCCCACCGCTTGAGAATGGCTGAGAGACACACACTATGCCGACGCTTCGGAAATGCCTTCAGCATATCATAATCATATCTCATCTCTTGCCATGTGGAAAGATGTGGGAGAGCCTAGAATAGAACATAAAGGTGGAGACATTGATGTTTCTGGGTCTTTATTGGTGAAAGTTTGAACAAATTCATCATTTTCATATCATACATTTGAAATGTTACTGTAGCTAGTATGTCCTCTGACCGCTGGCCTAAATATGGGGAGTGAATTTCAACCCCCTGGCTGTCGGCATGACGACATAGCTTTCTGACCACTGACCAGAGGACCAAGTACTGGCTGGCTGATTTGGCTCAGTTTCTTCCAAGAGCTAGATTATGCAGTGTACAGAACACACACACGCAAACACCAAATCCACACATGCAATGATTTTCACATAACCAGGCTGGATGAATATTGTATGAGGTTGAAGCTGCTGTAAAGTCTTAGGTAGGTTAAATGGTCACATTTAGTGTGTGTGTGTGTGTGTGTGTGCGTTGGCAGATCACTTGCTAGTGCTGAGTCCCTGTCGCATTGTGTCTTTCAGGGGCTGGCTAGAGTCCCCACACAGCAGGCCGCAAATACACACACACACACCCTGAGAATACCCATAGAGCACACACTTACATAGACTCAAACACGCTCCCTGATTCTTTGCCAGAATACCCTCACAGCAGGGGCCACACACACACACATACACTGTATCTGAGGCCCCTAGCCTCCTGATCCTCACCATACCAAATGACCTCCCTGGGAGAAAGAGCATACGGTTAGGAGAAAGGAGGAGGAGAAGGATTGAGAGGGCTGAGATAAAAAGGGAGAGTGGGGCTTAGTGACAGACCCCACAGATCCCCAGGACAGCAGCACAATTAGACCCAACCAAATCATGAGAAAACAAAAAGAGAATTACTTGACACACTGGAAAGAATGAACAAAAAAACAGAGCAAACTAGAATGCTATTTGGCCCTAAACAGAGAGTACACAGTGGCAGAATACCTGACCACTGTGACTGACCCAAACTGGAGATGTACAGACTCAGTGAGCATAGCCTTGCTATTGAAAAAGGCTGCCGTAGGCAGACCTGGCTCTCAAGAGAAGACAGGCTATGTGCCTACTGCCCACAAAATGAGGTGGAAACTGAGCTGCACTTCCTAACCTGCCAAATGTATGACCATATTAGAGACACATATTTCCCTCAGATTACACAGATCCACAAAGAATTTGAACACAAACCCAATTTTGATAAACCACAGTGTGCTATCACAACAGCAAGATTTGTGACCTGTTGCCATAAGAAAAGGGCAACCAGTGAATAACAAACACCATTGTAAATACAACCCATATCTATGTTTATTTATTTTCCCTTTTGTACACAAACTATTTGCACATAATATGACATTTGAAATGTCTTATACTTTTGGAACTTTTGTGAGTGTAATGTTTAATGTAACTTGATATTGTTTATTTCACTTTTGTTTAGTATCTACTTCGCTTGCTTTGCCAATGTTAACATGTGTTTCTCATGCCAATAAAGCCCTTAAATTGAATTTATATGAGAGAGATTGAGGGGAAAGAAAGAGGACGGGGCAATGGGAGAGATCAAGGTGAGATATACAGAGAATGGATAGAGAGAGCAAGGTTGAACTGTGGAGTAAATAGGGGAAGAGATAGAGATAAGAGGAGATAAAAAAACAAAAAAACAGAGGAAGCAGGCCTTAGAAGGGTTTAGCCGAAGGGGAAAAGAGGAGATGGCAGGGGCACAGCATGGGGCAGGGAGGAGAACAAGGAGAGACCGAGAAGGGTGGGGGGGAGGGGTTGTGTGTGTGTGTGTGTGTGTGTGTGTGTAGTGGTGGGAAAAGTACCAATTCTCATACTTGAGTAAAGATAATGTACCTTAATAGAAAATGACTCAAGTAAAAGTGAAAGTCACCCAGTAAAATACATATAGAGAAAAAGTCTAAAAGTATTTGGTTTTAAATATACTTAAGTATCAAAAGTAAATGTAATTGCTAAAATATACTTACAGTGCATTTGGAAAGTGTTCATACCCCCAAGGCTCTTCCTAGAGCTGGCCGCCCAGCCAAACTGAGCAATGGGGGGGGGGGGGGGGGGGCTTGGTCAGGGAGGTGAACCCGATGGTCACTCTCACAGAGCTCCAGAGTTCCTGTGTGGAGATGGTTGTCCTTCTGAAAGGTTCTCCCATCTCTGCAGCACTTCACCAATCAGGCCTTTATGGTAGAGTGGTCAGTCGGAAGCCACTCTTCAGTAAAAGGCACATGACAGCCTGCTAAGAGTTTGCCAAAAGGCAACTAAAGGACTCTCAGACCTCGAGAAACAAGATTCTCTGGTCTGATGAAACCAAGATTGAACTCTTTGGCCTGAATGCCAAGCGTCACGTTTGGAGGAAACCTGGCACCATCCCTACGGGGAAGTATCATGCTGGCAGCGTCATGATGTGGGGATGGTTTTCAGCGGCAGGGACTGGGACACTCCTCAGGATCGAGGGAAAGATGAACTGAGCAAAGTGCAGAGAGATCCTTGATGAAAACCTGCTCCAGAGCTCTCAGAATCTTGTTTCTCATGGACTGAGAGTCCTTTCGGTGCCTTTTGGCCAACTCCAAGTGGAAGGATCTCCCATTGGGTTCTTGGTCACCTCCCTGACCAAGGCCCTTCTCCTCAGATTGCTCAGTTTGCCCAGGTGGCCAGCTATATGAAGAGTCTTGGTGGTTCCAAACTTCTTTCATTTAAGAATGATGGAGGCCACTGTGTTTTTGGGGACCTTCAATGCTGCAGACATTTTTTGGTACGCTTCCCCAGATTTGTGCCTCGACACAATCCTGTCTCGGAGCTCTACGGACAATGCCTTTGATATCATGGCTTGCTCTGACATGCACTGTCAACTGTGGGACCTTCTATAGACAGGTGTGTGCTTTTCCAAATCATGTCCAATCAATTGATTTTTACCACAGGTGGACTCCAATCAAGTTGTAGAAACATCTCAAGAATAATCAATGGAAACAGGATACACAGGAAGGGGTCTGAAAACTTTCAGAATGCATTGTACATAGGCTTTCTAGGGCAGACCAGGGCTTTTGGCACCGTTAATTTTCTACACAGTAGCCGTCTGACAGAGATTGTGACCGGACTCTGGGGGTCTGGAGTAGGGTTGCAAAGAATTTTGGTAATTTTCAAGGAACATATGTAATTTTACCAGATGACATCTAGTGGCCTTTTTGGGTACTTCTGATTATCACCGTTGTCTGTAATTATCTCTGGCCTTCTGTGTGGCCTTATCATATGTAACATTAAAACAACTATGATTTTAACATACACAGAATGACAACGCTGTAAAACCTTATCCTAAATATAAATCCTAAACTTGGTGAATACCATTGGTGTTTAATATGATAGAATGCCATAGATTACCGATAACTTTGGTCAATTACAGGTAGCCTTTCAACCATAGATGGGAGCAGAGAGACGAGCGGTGCGCGTGGTTGTGTGCATGTTCTGCCGATGCTACTGTATGCTCAGCAGGTGGGCAGCTCACCTCTCAGAGTTCCCACCCCCTGCCTCTCCCTTTCCTCTCATGGTCACGACACGGGAAATAAACCACAGGCTGTCAGCATCTCAGTTATCCCTCTATCTTTCCATCCCTCACTCCATCCACCTTCTCCCCCAAATGTCGTTTCAGCAGCTGAAACGCCCCTGTGCGGATCTGTTGTCAAGGAGAGTGCACTGTCTCACAACTCTCGGTAAGACGTTTTAGCCACACGTGGATAGATGGGGAGAGAGTGAGAGGGCAAGAGAAAAAAAAAATCACCTCCCTAACGAGCTGAGAAGCGTCTCTCAGTTTGACCTCGGGGAGCAGGGGTCGAGAGGCTACCCGGCCAGATGTCATGTTCACTGGCAAAAACTAAAATGAGCTTGTCTTGGCAATTATCCCCCTGTCCCCGGTGTATGCATGAACCTTCAAGTTGTTATAATGTGGTAAATTCTAACAGATTATAACATAAACACATATGTTCAACCAATACATGATGCGTATCCCATTACGTGTCAAGATGGTTGGCATTTACCTCAGAGCAGAGAACTGCACCATCAGCTGAATGTATGATCTAAACACATGTTCACTCAATACGTACAGTATGTTTCATATAGTCCATGTACTGGAGACGTACATGGTTGGCATTTACCTCAGGACTGAGAATCACCCATTCAGCACTACTGTAAAAGCACTATATCAGCTGGATGTACAGTATGCCTGCAAATAGTACCTTGTGGGTGTGCTGTTGCCACTCTGAATACCTCAGAACTACACTCAGCATTAAATCTATTTTTACACTCCTCTCATCTCAAGATGTTGTCACTAGTTTCCCCACTTTAATAATCAGTCAGGGTTCTTTCGACCATCTCTTTTTTTTTTTTTTTTTTTTTTTTTGTTACAATTGCAACACACATTCATATTATTTGGTAAAGCTCTCAGATATGCGTGGCCCATTTGCAGTTCAACTGCTCTCGTAACCCTTGAAAGAAGAAGCAGTGCCATTTTTCCCCCAGCCGTCCTATCCCAGTGTAAGCGGTATGGCGTTGATATATGATACATGATAGGCCTGTGGTCTGAGCCAGCATTTACTTCTCCTCGTCCCACTAAAGCCTCCCGTGCCGCTTTATCCTTTTCCTCCTTTCTTTAAGAAAAAAACGAATCTAAACCAAGAGCACTTGTGTGCTCACACAGCCCTGGAGAAAGACGGGTAACGAGGAAAGAAGGAAAGAGAAAGAGCAGCTTTAGAAGAAAAGAGGAGAAAAAAAAGATGACAGGGAGGGAAAGATGGTAAAGGAGTGGTGGACAGAGGTTGTCAGGGGAACAAGGGAGGAGAGGAGAAGGTTTGGAGTATTGATCCAGGAAAATGAGCCAGCGGTTAGAATCCTAGCTATGGAATTTCTGAGGAATGTATCTCTCTCCTTCTCTCTGGCTCTCCCGCTCTCTCTCCCCTTGCACTCTCGGTCTCTCTCATCTCCTCTCCTCTCTCCTTGTCTACCTGCTGTCGAGGGCTAAGAGGCCTGGAGAAACACGTGGTGTTTTTGTACAGCCATATGACAAGACACGCACACCCACACACACACACAAACGACATCGTCTGCCTACAGTAGTGTGTGTGTGTGTGTGTGTGTGTGGAGATGAGATGCTGGTAGTGTGCTGAACACATGGTTGAGCACTGAACATGAAGAGAATAGTTATACTCACAGATATCTCACTGATCAAAATACACAAAGACATACACACACACACACACACACACACAGGTTAATGGATGTGCCACACTGAATTCCCACTCCTTGAGATGAGACCCAGAATTCAAATGCTGCGTTTGTAGTGCTGCTGTTGTTGAATACCCACACATTGATTTAGCATATTGATTTAGTAAAGGATTGAGGGCATGCTGTGAGTTTCGCTAGCACCGAGAGAGAAGCGCTATCTACGGGAACGGAGAAGAGAGGAGACCAGAGAGGAGGGAGAGAAAGCAAGCTGGATAAATAAGTGTAGAGAGAGAGAGAGGTGTTATTTGTGGTAATGGAGAGAGAGTGTGGGGGGAGAAGGAGAGAGAAGGATGGAGATAGGGGTGTTATCTGTGGAAATGAATAGAGGGAGAAAGAGAGGCAAGCCTCTCGTGTCCATCCTTCCAAAATCCTCTCTTATGCCAGGTGTACACTACACGATTCTGGCCAGGATGTAGCTGTCCCAGACAAGTTATTGAGATCGGAGACAAACTCCCCAATGTCGTTGCTGACTCGGGGTGCGCGGCTGTCACCGACGCTCGTTTAATGTGAGCGGGTCAAAGACGCAATCTAAGGGCTACCAAGCTGTCCCAGACGTCCCGACACAAAATCGGCAATGCTCTTGTAGTGGGAGATGTGCAACGACAACTTTTGAGAACGGTGGTCAACAATAGAAAATGAGAGCTCGCCAGAGAAGAAGCCAGTGAGATGACATTGTTTTGCGTCACCCAGAATGTGTAGACTCTTGAGCAGGAGCGATGACTACTACTAGAATGTGTTTGTACTTGCCTTCAACCAATGCCAAAGTGTCAAATCGGTACAGCTCTGAAGTTCACAATTCAAAATGTTGGCTAGATATTTGAACTCTGTGTGGCAAGCGTGAACATCTGACTAAACGTTCATGGGGCTGCTATGAGCCACAGCTCGTAGCTACTACATTACATCGTATCACAGCGCGAGGGGTAGCATGGTATGGGAACGGAGGATGGCGGAAACTGAGGTTTTGTTTGAAACTGCTAGTGAGTCGAGTAGTACAGAAAGTGAGAATGAGTGGGTTACATTGGCGAAGAAAGAGGGAAATGAGAAGTAAAGCTGTGTTATCAAATAGGAAACCACTAGACTGGTTTTTGGTCGGAGTCAGGGTTATGGATCAATGCTACTTGGGAAATCCGTTTATCGTCTCCAGGAAAATCTGGAATGTGTTGGAAGAAAGTGTGGAGTCGGTGAGAGTCACACGATTTTTGTGTGTGTCTGCGGAGCAGAAGAAGCGTGTTTTAAAATATTAGAGTGGACTTTTTCCTGCAGGGATTTTCGTAGCAGGGCAGCTATCATGTGGGTTGTTTCTGGAGTGGGACATATAACTGAAGACATTGATTGAGTGGTTGGTGCACCTCGACTGCCCTGTACGGTGGACGGAGAAAACAAGTTCACTTCATCCATGCTACTGTTCTTTGATGTAGAGTCTCTCCCGTCTCATATAAAGTTAGGATTCATGAGATACCCTGTAAGAGCTTTTGTGCACAAGACCCTTCAGTGTCATAAAATGTCAAAGATTTGTGTCAAGTGGGTGCAGATGGGAATAAGATTGTAGGCCAGATGAAGGGAAACGCTGCAACTGTGGAGGTGAACATGCGCCAGGAATTCCTGGAGTGACCTGTTAGGGTGAAGGAGAATGAGAGTAAAGGAGTGTCCATCTTGTCTCCTGTCTGGAGGCGGTGAGGAAATTGGAAGGAATGAGTGGTGGGGAAGAAACAATGGTAGTAGGAGCCACCACGACCAGTGAAGGTTTCTCATCAACTGAGGGATAGTGAAATGCTACATGTTAAAAAGGTGGACTTTGTATTATTTATTGCAATGGTCGTAAACTGTACAGAACACGCAAAGAAGAAGTCTAAGAAAATTGGAATCATTGTGAATGGCGCTGACATTTTTTGTGGTCTTTGTGATTTCACAGCCAAGGCCGCGCAAGAAATCCTGTCGGTGAATGGAGGCCCCATCACAGGCCCCTGAGGCTGTGAAGGGATGTATTTTGGAGTGGACTGTGATTAAAGAAGTCTGACGTGTTTTATTTTTGTATGATGACATTTTCCCCCTTTCCCGGAATGTTTTTGTTGTTGTTGTTTCTTATTCAATTCCCCGTCCAGATGTGGGCAATAATGTACCATCCATTAACGTTGGATGCCAACCGCCTTAAACCCCATCGAAGAAGAAGACAAAGGGAAGAATCTTGTAGTGTGTCTGTGCCACATCGTTTAGAGTGCGCACCACTACATTGGCAACACCGACAACTAAAAAACAACAGGAAAGATCGTCTTTTAATGTGAGCGGGTCAGCGATGTTAGGATTTTGAAAGACGTGTCGTGTCCACCCGGTTTACGTGAGAAGCCTGAGCTTTTCAGGCAACCATAACCCATTTGAGAAACAATGTGCCTCTGAGCTCTCATGTGGGACATTTCTCTCCATTTTTCCCAACACAAATGGACTAATTGTTTGTCACAAACATTGCTTGAACCTAACTATCCTATCGCTTTTTAAGTAGCGCATATTTTTGCACATGAACTTCCAACTTAGACTCAACTGCTGGGTCCTCTATCTTAACAGAAACTCGCTCACAAAATAAATATTCTCGCCGTATGGTACCTCAAACACAGTTTACCTTTGTCTCGTCCCTCCTCCCATCCATCCCCCTTCTTTCCCTCCCCTCTCCCACACCTCACGCCTCTCTTCTCTCTCCCCCTCGCCCCCCTCTACCTCTAGGTGTGGCGGAGGTGATAGTGTTAATCGGTGGTCGCCAGGCCATCGGTATGAACCAGCGGTCTCTGACGGCGGTGACGTGTTTTAACCCTCAGAACAGTAAGTGGCACCCACTGGCCAGCCTGCCCTTCTACGACCGGGAGTTATTCAGCGTCATCTCAGCAGGGGACAACATCTACCTGTCAGGTAGGCTAATGATGGGGATTGCAGCAAACACACACACGCACGCATGCATGGACACACAAACACACACACTCTCACATAATGTTAACGTTGATATTCTTCCTATTATTTTAGATCTGTGTTCCTCCAGAGGTCCATCTGTTCTCTCTTCCACACTCCTACACAGAGTTAGACCTTGACATTGGACCCTGAAACGGCACTACTACGATTCGTCCTGCTGCATGTTCCCCTCTACCTCATTTCATATAAATGTAAATGTGTGTTGGGCCGGTGGACCTGGCCTATGTGTGTGTCTGTGGGGAGGCAGGCAGTCAGTGGGGAAATCAGCAGTGTACAGTAGTACTAACCATGGCTGAGGACTGTGCGTGTCCCTGCAGAGAATGAATGAAATGTCCACTCTGTTTGCTGCTTTCAATCCAAGCTACACTACATAGGCAAACATTGGCAGTAGAATGGTCTGTACTGAAGAGCTCAGTGACTTTCAACGTGGTACCGTCATCGCATGCCACCTTTCCAACAAGTCAGTTCGTCAAAATTTCTGCCCGGCTAGAGCTGCCCCGGTCAACTGTAAGTGCTGTTATTGTGAAGTGGAAACGTCTAGGTACAACAAAGGAGGTAGGCCACACGAGCTCACAGGACCTGCAGAAGTGCGTACGGTGGTAAATTTGTCTGTCCTCGCTTGCAACCGTCACTACCGAGTTCCAAACTGCCTCTGGAAGCAGCGTCAGCACAAGATCTGTTCGTCGGGAGTTAAATGAAATGGGTTTCCATGGCCGAGCAGCCGCACACAAGCCTAAGATCACCATGTGCAATGCCAAGCATCTGCTGTAGTGTCGTAAAACTCTGGAGCAGTGGAAACGAATTCTCTGGAGTGATGAATCACACTTCACCATCTGACAATCTGACGGTCAAATCTGGGTTTGGTGGATGCCAGGAGAACGCTACCTGCCGAATGCATAGTCCCTACTGTAAAGTTTGGTGGAGGAGGAATAATGGTCTAGGGCTGCTTGGTTCATGGTTCAGGCTAGGCCCTTTAGTTCCAGTAAAGGTTACAGCATCCAATGAAATTCTAGACAATTCTGTGCTTTCAACTTTGTGGCAACAGTTTGGGGATGGCCCTTTCCTGTTTCATAATGACAATGCCCCCGTCCACAAAGCGAGGTCCATACAGAAATTGTTTGTCAAGATCGTTGTGGGAGAACGTGACTGGCCTGCACAGAGCCCTGACCTCAACCCCATCGACCACCTATGGGATGAATTGGAACGCCGACTGCTAGCCAGGCCTAATCGCCTAATATCAGTGACTAACATCCCTAATGCTCTTGTGGCTGAATGGAAGCAAGCCCCTGCAGCAATGTTCCAACATCTAGTGGAAAGCCTTCCCAGAGGATTGGAGGCTGTTGAAGCAGCAAAGGAGGGACCAACTCCATATTAATGCCCATGATTTTGGAATGAGATGTTCGATGAGCAAGTGTCCACATAATGTAGGTTATGCTTGTAAAAATAAGGGGTCAATAAGTCATTCCTGAATCGGTGTAAGCTGGGGGCAAATGTAACAAGGTACCACCAAGATACCATCCCCCACTTGGTGGTACCTTGTTACATTTGCCCCCAGCTTACAACGATTCAATAATTACTCATTGGAAACCAGTAAAAACTATCTTCAACTCAATATTTTTAACATTTGTTTCATGTATATTGAATTGTTTGCTAGAGTCTGATGTGCCTGTAGCTGACTTGTGTGTCTTCTGTGTGTGTTTTAAGGTGGGACAGAGTCGGGTATGACGGTAACTGATGTGTGGTGCTACATGTCTCTATTGGACAATTGGAACCTGGTGTCTCGTATGACGGTGCCTCGCTGCAGACACAACAGTCTGGTGTACGACGGGAAACTCTATACCATTGGAGGTCTGGGCGTGTCAGGAAACCTGAACCATGTAGAGAGGTAAGAGACACTGACACACTTGAACACTTGTACAGTATATGCTACTATATGTGCCTATGGAGTGGAAACGACTGATTTAAGTGGCTTAAGCTTGTAATGCTGCTCGTGTAGCAGCAAAGGAAGCTATGCTATGCTAACGAAACACGTTTGTAAAGTGCTCTGGGCTGGGAGCAGAGCGAGAAGATGAATATCCATTGTGACACAGACTAAAGTACTATTCTATTTAAGTAGGACATTTTATGTAGGCTATACTTATACTGAAGTTATTTTAGTGTCTTATATGTTACGAGGTCACATCGACTTTTACTTTTTCAATAGAGCTCCTTATGTATTGATGTCCTTGGGCAGAAGGATGGGTATTGTATGTATGTCCCTGTGTGTGCAACTGTCTCGAGCTGTAGAAAAACGTTCAACTTGAAGGACGGTTAACGTCAAACCTAATTATTAGTGGTAAAAATCCATTTATGATCGGAAATAAACTCCTTTCACGGCAGTCTAACAATGAGACTGGAAACCTCTGAGGCAATATGAAAGGCAGTGGTAAAATGGCTTCATCTTCTGCTGCCCTCAACACAGTCTCGCACTCACACACACAACTGGGGTAAAATGTCTTCATCTTTTGCTGCTCTCAGCCAGGCTGGGAAGATTAAACTGAGCAATCAAAAGAACATAACAGAACGTATTACAACAGGCCACCGCTGCTCATTACAGAATGGAGTGGCTCTCCCAAGCCCCTCTCTCTCTCTCTCAATGTGGCAGAATACACAGACACACACACACACAAGAGATACCACACAGACCCACACACACTGAAGCTGTTCTCTCTCCGTGTAACAGCAGTCTCTCAAATGGATTCATCTAATTTGATATGTCCCCATAACGCTGCCATGCTGTGTCATTAAGACTGTGTCTGGCTGGAATACTGAGCTCTGTAATGGAAACACGTTTGATTCCTCTGCCTCGAGTCGCAGCTCGTAATTGCAGACCTAACATTGTCCCCAGGCTAGAGTTGCTGGCACGTAGAGCCTGGTAACAGTGTGGGACTGTTTGGGACTTAGGGGGTGTGGATTTACTGAGTGACATGATAATCAATTCAAATTCTGAGCGAATCACACCGCTATGAGACGTTGCTCCAAATCGTGGCGGAAAAGTGTTTGTTGCACCACGGAGTAATAATTCCCCAGAACCCGAGGTAGAAGGACCATATAGCCGTTCATGCTAATTGGTAGCTAGCGTAACTCTGTTAGCCATCCTGTAACACTGTACATTAATGTTTTCAGATCGTAAAGACATGCAGCCAATGGCAGTTTGGCAGTTTGATAATGTATGTTGTGGTTGTGCAGGACACTATCCCATTAAAAAGTACAAGCGCAGTCTTTTTCGCCCCAATGGCAATGATGCAGAATGCTACAACTACTGTAAGGCACTGGAGGAGATTGTTAGACCCATCTCTGTGGGAGATGGCTTGCCACTGGCAGTTTGCGAAAAGTGTCAAACTCTTCTTAGAAGATACTACAAAAGGCAGCTGTGAATTGGCGAGAAATGGCAGATTATTTTGAGAAAGATAGAGTAGATAGACTCATGGAATATCCACAATGGACAAGCTAACCTACTTCTCTTTGTTGCACACAAACACAAAAAAACATAATTGCCCCCCCCCCCCCAACCCACCCCTAGGTGCAGCACACTTAGGGGGAGGATCTAAGGGTTGCTGTAAATGCTGATGGAATGAGAGACCAGTCAATTAAAACCGCCGGTTGTTTCGGCCGTTCTGAGGCACTCTGAAACCAGACGTTTCGACGGAGCGAGAGCCGGTTGGTGGGCGAGATTATTGCAGACCTAGCAGTGCATCTAGGCATTTGCAGCCGAACAAAGCTGCGGTGGGCATGCGTGTTTTAATGATGATGCTCAGAAACCCTCAGCCAGTCTCAATTATCAACAATTGTCAGTCAGCCTGAAACAGTCAAACGGATCTGTAGCTTTGTTACCGGGGATGAATGGAGAAGGCAGAGGTGGAGAGTCAACTAAGAGTAAGGGGTTGAACAGTGAACAGAGTGGTGTGAACTACTAATGGACTTTCCTAAACAGCAGGAGACTCAATCTGTGCATAATGTCGCAGGGTTGAGGAACATACGAAAAGTTACTTCAGTGCTGTGTCTTGTCTTATCTGAGTGGTTGAAGTGTGTGTGTGTGTGTGTGTGTGTGGACTGTGTGTGTGTGTGTGTGTGTGTGTCCATGCTGCGTGGCTTACCGGTTGTAATTGCTCCCCAGGTAGCCGAGAGCTCCTTGTCTGAAGGATATTTATACTCCCGGCGTCACATACACACACAAACTCAGCAATTTACACACCCGGTGTCGTTAAGCCATTTATAGTCATTTCCTTCCAGTATGGCTGGGCCAGCTAAGCATATGGATTTCTCATCAAAACATGACAGGACTTGAACCGTTGCTCTCTAAAGACTTCTCACTGCCGTCTCACAGTCGGTCTCTCATTTGCTATCTAGCATATGAACATATGGTGGTAGAGTAGGTCTGTCTGTTGGTGGCCATCCGTCATTAAAATGGATAGAAACTGCCACACGCTGCGCTTGCAAAGTACAGTCCAGTGCATTTTGCAAACAGCTCTAGGGTTGGGGTCAATTCCATTTCAATTCCAGCCCATTCAGGAAGTAAACTGAAATCCCAATTCCAATTATGTTCAACACTTTTCAATTTAAGAAAATGTGGAATTGGAATGTGGTTTACTTTGTGGAATTGACCCCAACAGTGGTCAGCTCTCCATCCATTGACCATATTTTGGTTCTTCCCAGCATTATTGTGTAGGATGGCGTTTTGCGCAGTTTGGTTGAGTTGTCGTCAGTGGTCTGTCTTGTCTACCTACTGTATCTGTCTATCTGTTTGATGTAGTGTTGTGTGATTTTATATAGTGGTGTGTGTGAGTGGCTGGTTTAGTATGCTGTATGCTCTACCAGCCCTAGCAGCCCTAGCAGCAGACTAACTGGGCCTCTGCCCTGATGCTCTGCAGCCAGAGTTGATTTGCTCCACTCAGACACTGATTGGCATGCCTGATTGAGGTTTGTTTACAGGCCTGTCTCCTAGTGTGAGTGTGAGTGTGTATGTGTGTCCATGCATGCGTGTGTGTGTCTCTACCCATCTCATTTGTCAGTCAAGACCTTAGCACCCAACCTCGGCGCCTCCACCCGCCCTGCCTCCTAATTTGTAGCCCGGGCGTCCATCTTGCTCTTGGTTTCACGGCTCCTAACCGTGAAATTCTCCTACGTTCATGATGTCCTCAATCAGTCTGTCTCAGGGCCGCTGCCCTTTTTTTATACCAGCTCAGCAGGAAACCACAGCAACAGTCTACTGTATCTGCGTCACTCACATCATATGTATTCTACACACCCCTCTCAATAGACTAGGAATGACGCTAGTCAGTAGGAGCCGAAGACCTAAGAAGAAGTTGACAAGGTGTCTGCAACAGATAATAATCCTGAGAAAACCAAAATACATTCTCTGGGAGTGTTTAGGGTCCGGCCTTATTTTTCACCTAGTCAAGGCAGGTCCCTATAAGATGGATGACAAAGTATTCAGCACGCAGTACAACCTTAGATACCTGATTGTGAGTTACAACAGCACTATGTAGTGCACCAGCACGTTGAACTGCTAGGCAACATTGCTGCATTTGAATAATCATGATTTAATGACTTGTCAATCTCAGATGGGTTTTGTTTTATTAATGGAGCACAATGTACAGGCACGTTCCATTACCAGTATATTGAATGAAGATTATTAGATAGCAACATGTACTTAATAGGTACCTAGTCAGTTGTCCAACTGAATGTATTCAACTGAAATGTGTCTTCTGCATTTAAGTCAACTCTTCTGAAACAGAGAGGTGCGGGAGGCTGCCTTAATCCCCATCAACGTCTTTGGCGCCCGGGGAACAGCGGGTTAAACGGCAGATTTTTACTTCGTCATCGCAGGGATTCAATCCAGCAACCTTCCGGTTACTGGCCCAATACTCTAACCACTAGGCTACCTAATACAGTGATATGGTGTGTAGTTTAACAAGCCTAGTGTCTAGACTCTAGTACAGGGTTTTCCAATCTCATCCTCCGGGACCACCAGTCCAGTCATTGCACATGTTCGTTCTATTCCACCATAACGACAACTGATTCAACTTGTCAACTGATCGTCATTGCTTTTGATGAGTTGAATCAGGTGTTCTATAGAGAACAACATCCCTGAGGGACTGGTAAAGAAGTGGAGATGGTTTTGTTACTAGGCTGCATTAGAAATGTCTCTTCCCTGTAAAGTGTTGGAATGTTTTTTTGTTGTATTTTTTGTTTTGTTCCATTGCTGTGCTGCCCAGTGAGTTTCAATTCCGTTTTGATGAGGTGAATTTCACTGTGTGTGTGTGTGTGTGTGTGTGTGTGTGTGTGTGTGTGTGTGTGTGTGTGTGTGTGTGTGTGTGTGTGTGTGTGTGAAGGTTAAACTTTCTTGGCCTTTCACAGAGGTAAATGTTAAATGTATATTTTCACAGCATTTCATATTCATACCCCTTGACTTATTCCACATTGTTGTTACAGCCTGAATTCAAAATGGATTTAGTAGATTTGTTTTACCCATCTACACACAATATCCCATAATGACAGTGAAAGCATGTTTGTAGATTTTTTTTGTTGCACCAAAATATCTAATTTCGTAAGTATTCACATCCCTGAGTAGGTCTCAGAGCTTTCCACACCTGGATTTTGCAACATTTGCCCATTATTTCAAGTTCTAACCTAAATGGCTCCCAATCAAATAAAAAAATGCACTGTCATGTTAACAAACAACATATCTATTTGTATTTAACTACACAAGTCAGTTAAAGAACAAATTATTATTTGTTATTTACAATGACGACCTACCCCGACTAAACATTAACCCGGACGACGCTGGGCCAATTGTGCGCCGCCCTATGGGGACTCCCAATCACGGCCGGTTGTGATACAGCCTGGCATCGAACCAGGGTCTGTGGTAACGCCGCGAGCACCAAGATGCCGCTGCGCCACTGGGGAGCCCCCCTAAAAACAGGAGAGGTCAAAGGAAAATGGACAATATGGAAAGGACCATCACAACTGTTGTCCGGGAGTTTCACCCCACTGTTTCAAGTTTGTATCCTTCAATTTTTGAAATGCTGATCACGTTGAAAGAAATAATACTTCTGTATTTCCCGCAGTGTAAACACATTGCAAATAGGCTCACCATAACTCCTCGTGAAGTTGGGTAGCTTATACTAATAAAGCCTGCTTTACAAATCGTGGGCCTCCCACACGGATGGGCATTCATATAATTCATATTTTGTCCGGTCTGGACCAACGTTGCTTGGCACAAACATAGACGTCTATAAATTGTAATTTTAACTTTCATTCAGAACCAAAAATGAGCCTGATTTCAACGTCTAGAAAATGCGTATTTTCAACGTCCTGGAAAAGATGTATTTAAAACGTACGGAAATACGGATTTTCATCTTTCACTCAGAACCGAACTTCAACTTCTGGAAAATACGTATTTTAGATGTCTTTTTAATATTGTTACGGGCACTATTTTACTTTTTCAGGGTAGATTAATGATGGAATAAAATAATAAGAATTAGAATAAGGCTGTAATGTAGCAAAATGTGGAAAAAGGGATGGGGTCTGAATACTTTCCGAATACGCTGTATGTTGTGTAGTGGTCGACCTTGCCCCGCTCTGGCCTTCTGTCTTGTCACAATAAAAAAGTCCAACTTTTCTTCTCAGAAAAACGGTTGTTGCAAACTTCTACAGTAGGTGTTTCTTTTCAGGCCAGTCTCCAGCATTGGACGAATGAGCACTGTGTAATAATCAACCTTTGTATCAATTCATATTAAATGTAAATTGCACCTACCCACACTCTATTCCAGAGAGGACAGTGCATTATAGTCCATATCTTTATCGTGTCTCTACAGTGTGTGTTCAAACTCAGTGAGATACTCACACATTCAGCTAGACACACACACACACCGGTTGGAAAAGGTATTCAGGGCATTCAGCCACCAGTCAGACCGAGAGAAAGGACATTGTGCGTGCACGTGTGTGGTGGTGTGCGTGCTTACATTCTTGTGTACATCCGTCCTTGAATGTGTGCGTTTGATCCCTATGGTCCATTGAGGAAAAGAGTGTTAGACTGTTCACGCCTGTCCCGGTCTCCTCTGTCTCTCCTCTATAGAGGCCCAGTCTCCACTCAGTGTAGTTGTATAGAAGCTCTACTCAGCCTGGCTGTATAGAGTGGTTGTGACAGTAATCAGCTCCATTGTCTGCCTGCTAGAGGAAGCTGTCAAGCCATTGTGAGAGATACGCCCCCACTTATTTATCCCATTCTACACACACACACACAAGCTCCCATTCACCTCTAGACACACCGTTGCCCTGCAAACACATACACATACAGGTATGCATGATACATACACTCACAGATATACACACACACACACACACACACACACACACACACACTCTTCCATTTAAACACTCATACATGCACACACTTACACCGCTCATACACTGGCATGGGCACACACCCTCCTTTGCTGACAGCACCCATGTAGCACTGAGAAAAACTGCTGCACTGCAAACCAAACCCCTCCAGCCTCTTTCCCCTGTCTCCTTTTCCAAATGTGGCATGTTGATGAGCTGTTTGCCTGTGCCTGCGTTTCGGCTTGGTGCTGGGAGGGGGGGGGGGTGTGTGTGTGCGGCCCTCTGTAGCCCAACGGCAGAGCTCCGTGATGAGGTAAAGTTAGTTCCAGACCCCTGCTGTGGAGGTCCCCCCCTACAGAGCTAATCCTCAACTCCCCAGGATTAACAACTTCACAACCCTGTCCCCTACTGTGCAGTCAAGGCTCTGCCTTACCGCCTTCCTGCTAATCCCCCCCCACCCCCCATTTCTTTCCACTCTCTCCCCTACTTTTTACACTCCGCTTTCCCACTCAGCCCCTTCCTCGCTGTTTACTTTCTTCCACTCCCAAAACACATTCTTGCTCCATCTACCTTTTGCCCTAACCCTGTACTCTTTCTGCCCTCTTCTTCCTTCTTCCCCCTCCTCTCTCCTCTCCTTCTTCCCCCTCCTCTCTCCTCTCCTTCTTTCTCTCATCCCTCTCTCTCTCTCTGCTGTATAAATGGGTATGAAGGCCAATTCAGCTGAAAGCCCCTTCATCCTTCACTAATTATCAACCTCTCCTCTCTCTGTCTGTATTTCCCCTCTACCCCGGATGTATGGATGTGTTTGTGACCGTAGGGGGTGTGTGTGTGTGTGTGTGTGTGTGTGTGTGAGTGTGTGTGAGTAAGTGTTTGACCTTAGGCTGTGCTTTGCCAGCTCTGTGGGGTGGCTATATGCGTCTCTGATTTAGTCTCCGGCGCCGGGAGGGAGGAAGAACGTCCCAAAAAGTGTAAGAATCATCTTTCTTTCTCTCCTCATCTCTTCCTTCATCTCTCTCTCTCCATCTTTTCGTTGATCTTTTTACCTCTCTCGCACCCCTCTCCCTTCATCTCTCTCTTACATAGTATTGAGCTGTTGTAGTATACCTGATGGCTATATTAAAGCCAGATCATCTGAGTTATCCCTGACACACCAGCTTCCTCTTTCACAAGGAGGGCCTGAGGGTGTGTGTGTGTGTGTGTGTGTGTGTGTGAAGGCCTGAGGTTTGTGTAGGAGGGGATGATAAAACGGGGATGTCTGGGGAGGCCTGCACCGTCCCTCGTGGGGTTCCAGGCGACATCCAGAGATATAGGCATGGCTGAGATGGGTGGGTTAGGCCTCGGCCTGGGGAGAGTATTAGTGGAGGGGAGAGGATGTGTGGAGATGAGACAGGGAGGTAATGGGTGTGTGTATGTGTGTGCTTGTGTTTTACCAGGCTAATAAACGACTAGCAGCCGGTTTTGGGTGATTTCCAGGTTTTACCAGCAGACTAATCATTTCTCTGTCTCTCTCCTCCACCTCCCTCTCTCCCCCCTCTTCCCACCTTCCTCTCTCCTCTCCACCCTCTTCCCGCCTTCCTCTCTCCTCTCCACCCTCTTCCCACCTCCCTCTCTCCCCCCTCTTCCCACCTCCCTCTCTCCTCTCCACCCTCTTTCCACCTCCCTCTCTCCTATCCTCTTAGCATTCTACAGATCATTAGAAACATCTCAGGGCTGTAAAGAAAGTAGAAAAGGAAAGAAGAGAATGACCAGACTGACAGGAAGAAAGATAGAGACATTAAGCTACAGCTCACACTTCTATGCTAAAGACAAATTGTTGTTCAATATTTAGTTTATCAATAGATGATTGTGTTTCTATCTCCTGCCTTGGTATAGGCTCTGCGATTAAATAGGCTATGATGTCGCATTCCTATCGCATAGCAACATGTCTTCTGGTCGGATGAAACAAAAATAGAACTGTTTGGCCATTAATGACCATCGTTATGTATGGAGGAAAAGGGGGATGCTTGCAAGCCGAAGAACACCATCCCAACCGTGAAGCACGGGGTGGCAGTATCATGTTGTGGGGGTGCTTTGCTGCAGGAGGGACTGGTGTACTTCAGAAAATAGATGGCATCATGAGGATGGAAAACTATGTTGATATATTGAAGCAACATCTCAAGACATCAGTCAGGAAGTTAAAGCTTGGTCTCAAATGGGCCTTCCAAATGGACAATGACCCCAAGCATACTTCCAAAGTTGTGGCAAAATGGCAACAAAGTCAAGGTATTGGAGTGGCCATCACGAAGCCCTGACCTCAATCCCATAGAACAATTGTGGGCAGAACTAATAAAGCATGTGAGCAAGGAGGCCTACAAACCTGACTCGGTTAGACCAACTTTGTCAGGAGGATTGGGCCAAAATTCACCCAACTTATTGTGGGAAGCTTGTGGAAGGCTACCTGAAAGTTTGACCCAAGTTAAAGGAATCATATTTAGTCAAAGCTAACTATTAGAGAAATATTCTGGTATTTTTGTGTGTGTGCAAATAGAATCATCTTTTCATATTCATATCAGTATTTACTGTCGGCCTGTATCTTCAATATGTTTCACAATATTATTCAGTACGTCATTTTACAGGTATTATGAGCATAAAAGCAGTTAACACATTCATTTACATACAGCACCATACAGCACTATACAGCACCAGTCAAAAGTTTTTCTTTACTTTTACTATTTTCTACATTGTAGAATAAGAGTGGGGACATCAAAACTATGAAATAACACATATGGAATCATGTAGTAACCAAAAAAGTGTTAAACTAATCAAAATCTATTTTATATTTGAGATTCTTCAAAGTAGCCACCCTTTGGCTTGATGACAGCTTTTGTATTTCTATGGCAGTATTTATTTATTTTCTATCCCATTGTTCTCCCCAATTTGTGGTTTCCAATTGTTAGTCGTTACTGTCTTGACTCATCGCTACAAATCCCGTACGGGCTCGGGAGAGACGAAAGTCGAGAGCCATGCGTCCTCTGAAACACAACCCGACCAAGCCGCACTGCTTCTTAACACAGCGCGCATCCAACCCGGAAGCCAGCCTCACCAATGTGTCGGAGGAAACACCGTACGCCTAGCGACCTGACCCTAACCCGGACAACGCTAGGCCAATTGTGCGTCGCCCCAAGGACCTCCTGGTCGCGGCCGGCTGCGACAGAGCCTGGGCTCGAACCCAGAACCCAGACCACTGCGCCACCCAAGAGTCAGTATTTTTTACGGTTATTACAGTGACGACAATCATTTGATGGGCCAATTACCTTTATTCAACATTCCATAACCATCACAGCCCTAGATGCAGCCATTTGCTGTTAGTGAGAAGAGCGAAAATCTATACATTTTATTTTTGGAATCTAAAATAATTGGACATAGGAATCTATGGGTTCATATTCCTAAAGTAGCCATACAACAAATTACCATGTGCATCTCCCGCTTAATTGGGCCTATAGTAGCCTAGTAAATAGATAAACTATGTATTTTTGTAAGTTTTGCTGTATGCAACTGGTTTACAGCCTACAGGTTAATTTCACAGGTGACCAGACAGTTGATCTTTTACTTTGAAGTAACAGTTGAAGTCAGAAGTTTACATACACCTTAGCCAACTACATTTTCTCTCCGTTTTTCATCATTCCTGACATTTAATCCTAGTAAAATTCCCTGTCTTATGTCAGTTAGGATCACCACTTTGTTTTAAGAATGTGAAATGTCAGAATAATAGTAGAGAATTATTTATTTCAGCTTGTATTTCTTTCATCACATGGGTCAGAAGTTTACATACACTCAATTAGTATTGGTAGCATTGCCTTTAAATTGTTTAATGAGCATATTTCCTAAAATTATTAAATAATCTTTTTTATCATTTCATTGTTCTTAAATAATGTTTTAGAGCTCAACAACATTTTACAGTCTTAGAATTTCCCATTTTATACACGATGCTGAAAATGTGTGCTTAGGTTCGGTTTTGCTAACGTTCACTTCCTGGTTTTCGACCATCTTTGAATGTGTGTTTTTTTTTTTAAATACAGGACTCCGACAATGAAAACCACATGATCATTTTACTCAATGGCATTGGTTGAGATGATAAAATATGCCAAACAAAATTCTTGTTTAATTTAAAATTGGTTGTCAAAATTAGCTCAACTGCCCAGTTGAGCTGCCAGTTAAAGGGTTAAGAGTTCGTATTACCACTGAAAAGGACTCAACCACACAAATGCCCAGCCGTCCCATCTTCAGTCAGCTGATGTATTTATATTTGACGTTTATTTTATTTTCATCTATTTTTTTATCTTCATCCATGACCTTTAGTTATATAGTAATAGTGCCAGCCTAGCTGCATCTTGTTTGCCATTTGCACCAAAATTCTTACTTTTCTGCTTGCAATACAATACTTCAACCACTAGAAAATGTGTGTTCGCACAAAGGACATTCTCAAGTTCAGTTTTTATAAATGTCAACTTTTGCTGGAAATCTGGTCCTAGCAGGTTTTGGGGAATATTTTGTACATGTGTGTGTTCTCATCTAGTGTGTGTGTGTGTGTGTGTGTGTGGTGTGTGTGTGCGGATTGAGAATAAGTAATTGGTGTGTGACCTACAGTGATTTTGCATGTCCTACTTGACGCCCACATCCAATTAAACTGGCATACCCTCTCTCTCTCTCTCTCTCTCACACACACACACACACACACACACACACACACACACACACACACACACACACACACACACACACACACACTTTGTCTCCAGTCCTCTCTTGACTGTTTCAAGGTGCCCTCTCAACAGTCTCAAATGAGTGTTATGGTTGGCGGAGGATGCCAGAGTAGCAGCAAGGGTCTGGAGTGTGCTGTCCCCCCCCTCCCCTCCCCCTACACACAGATATGGACAGACTGCGGTTTACAGGGCAGCTTGTATTATGGGTAAATCTGGGAGGGCCAGTGTAGACGGTCCGGCATTAGATGGTGACAGGGCTTGTGTGTGTGTGTGTGTGTGTGTGTGTGTGTGTGTGTGTGTGTGTGTGTGTGTGAGAGAGAGAGAGTCCAGGGCTGTCTCCAGCCTTTTGGGGGCCCTAAGCAACATTTGGTTGGGGGGCCCCCCACCTTGTGCAAAAAAAAACATTTTAGTGGCCTCCCTCTTGACCTTTTGAGAGAAAAATTTACACTGAAAAAAAATCTAAACGCAACATGTAAAGTGTTGGTCCCATGTTTCATGAGCTGAAATAAAAAAATCCCTGATATTTTCCATATGCACAAAAAGTTTATTTCTCTCAAATGTGCACAAATGAGTTTACATCCCTTTTAGAGAATATTTCTCCTTTGCCAATATAATCCATCCACCTGACAGGTCTGGCATATCAAGAAGCTGCTTAAACAACATGCTCATTACACAGGTGCACCTTGTGCTGAGGACAAAAAAGGCCACTTTAAAATGTGCAGGTTTGTCACCCAACAAAATGCTACAGATGTCTCAAGTTTTGAGGGAGCGTGCAATTGGCATGCTGACTGCAGGAATGTCCACCAGATATGTTGCCAGATAATTTAATGTTCATTAAATTCTACCATAAACTGCCTCCAAAGTTGTTTTAGAGAATTTAGTAGTATGTCCAATGGGCCTCACAACCTCAGACCACATGTAACCATGCCAGCCCAGGACCTCCACATCCGGCTTCTTGAAACACACGGGAAACTCAAGGATTGTCTGGGGGGGTGCCTTGGATTATTTCGGTCTGTAATAAAGCCCTTTTGTGGAGAAAAACAAATTCTGATTGGCTGGGCCTGGCTCCCCAGCCCAGTCATGTGAAATCCGTAGATTAGGGCCTAATACATTTAATTGACTGATTTCCTTATATGAACTGTAACTCAGTAAAATCTTTGAAATTGTTGGAAGTTGTGTTTATAGTTTTGTTCAGTATAGTTTTAAAGTTCATTTCCTGCAATTCTACACATTTTACCATGGGGCGGAAAGAAAAACATTGCAATTTTTTCCCCATGAAGTGGAGATACATTTTCTTAGTGATTTCCTGCAATGACTAATATGTTAATGTTAATATGATATCTGAATGACTCAATGGGGCCCCTGGGCACAAGCCCTGCATGCCCGGTTGGTATTTGGCCATGGTTACTACAAGTTTATACACTTGTACATTTGGTACACCTTCCTAATATTTGGTTGCAACACACCCCTCCACCCTTTCGCCCTCAGAACAGCCTCAATTCGTCGGGGCATGGACTCTCCAAGATGTCCAATTCTTCTCACAGTTGTGTCAAGATGGCTGGGTCTTGAAACACACGGGAAACTGTTGAGTGTGAAAAACCCAGCAGCGTTTCAGTTCTTGACACACTCAAACCGGTGCGCCTGGCACTTCCCAACACATCCCGTTCAAAGGCACTTGAATCTTTTGTCTTGCCCATTCACCCTCTGAATGGCACAATTACACAATCCATGTCTCAATTGTGTCAAGGCTTGAAAAGTATTATTTGACATGTCTCCTCCCCTTCATCTACACTGATTTGAAGTGGACTTAACAATCAGGGATCATAGCTTTCACCTGGATTCACCTGGTCATTCTACAGGACCAGTCAAGGATGTGGACACACCTACTCATTCCAGTGTTTTTCTTTACTTTTACTATTTTCTACATTGTAGAATAATAGTGAAGACATCAAAACTATGAGATGACACATATGGAATCATGTAGTAACCAAAAAAGTGTTGTAAACAAATATTTTATATTTGGCCACCCTTTGCCTTGATGACAGCTTTGCACACTCTTGGCATTCTCTCAACCAGTTTCTGACTCTTAGTGACTCGATCAGAAGAACAGGAGGAGGGGAAAACACATCCAAGATAGTGATATGACACCCGTCTGTTTTAGGTACCTGCCTGATGTATTGGAAATAAATATTACCTACTGAATAGACTCTCAGCGATAGGGTTACTGCCATTCTTTGATCCTGTTGACTTTGATTACATGACTGAAGTTTCTGCTACGAAGCAGAATGCATTTTCTTGTCCAAGTAAACCAAGGTCACTATAAATTGTGATTCATGGATGGATACCAACTCAGTAGCCTAGTGGTTAGTGTCCGCACTAATATAGGAAGGTTAGGAGTTCGATCCCTGGACTCAATCTCTGCTTAACACTAAGAAAGATTGGTGGCAAAGGCCCTGCGATGGGACTAGCGTCCTGTCCAGGGGGTGTACTTGTACATCAAGCTGCCTCACGCTACAGAAACAGGCTAGAGGCTCCTGCTCCTATGAGATGTTCCGAAGGTTACTTAGCACAATACTAACTTATTTACAAGTCCCTTACAGAGCCTAACACATCTGTCTGTCTCACATACACACACAGACACACACGCATGCACGGACAGACACACACGCATGCACGGACAGACACACACGCATGCACGGACAGACACACACGCATGCACGGACAGACACACACGCATGCACGGATAGACACACACGCATGCACGGACAGACACACACGCATGCACGGACAGACGCACACGCATGCACGGACAGACGCACACGCATGCACGGACAGACGCACACGCATGCATGGACAGACATACACGCATGCACGGACATACACACACGCATGCACAGTCAGTCAGTCAGTCAGTCAGTCACAGAAAACTGTAATTATATGGTAATTGTTTATATTATCAAAAGTAAAATACTGCGAAATGTTTTACTGCAGCATATGGTAAATATGGGTCATTGTGGGAAAGATTTGCTGTATTGCTACTGTAATTCCATCCCACAGAATACAGTACCGTGCCGTATCTTTGGCGTGCCAAAAACGTTTTGACCACTAGTGGGTGCGTGGTATTGTTGTTTCTGTCTCATGAACATATTTTGAGACATGCCTTGTAAGAGGCTCTATTTGTTGCATCCATTAGCGAAGATGCTTTACCAATTTAACTGGTATGTGGTACTAGTGCCCCATCAATTGAATGTGTGTAGGGGACAGATTGGAGTCACAGCAAGTCTTAAACCATTAAAGCAGAGGAGTCTAGTGGAAGGAGCCATAGGAGGACAGGCTCATTGTAATGGCTGGAATGGAATCAATGGAACGGTATCAAACATATGGAAAACACCAAATACTCATTGATACTATATGCTGTAATGTTAACACACATGACCTTGTAGCCAACCTGCTTGCACCATTTCCATGTAATTACAGCAAAATACTGTGAAATACAAACCCCAATCCCCTCATTGAATTTCATCCATTCATTCATTCATTACGATTATGGTAGCATTTACTTTTTTACAGTATAATAGTCAATTCTACAGTAGTGTACAGTGTCATTACACAGTACTTGCTTTGCTACTGTATTTATATTACAGTAGGTGTACTGTTAAATACAGTAACTTACTTGCCAATGTTCTGCCTGTAAGTTGCTGTCAAATTCACAGGAACCCCTTAACAGTACACACACACTGTGCCGGTTCCAGGCATAAGCGACATAAGCGGTCGATTAGGGCCCTTTAGCGCCCCCTAGGAACTCAGTCCGGGTCTTCACTTACTATTGAGAATAAGAATAGTACAATCAGCAGTTTTTGACAGTAACTGACAGTCACTCAATTAACCATGTCAGTGAATCTTTTGATAGTCTAGCCAGCTATCTAAACTTG